>NC_091249.1:104370000-104620000 GCF_042477335.2 Ovis canadensis
GCTATAATACTTCATAAGCCCTCACGACAATCTAGAAGGAAAGTTATAACTGTTTATGATTATTGATTTATAGATAAGAAGTCTAGATTCACAGAGGTCAAATGTCTTTCTCAAAATCTGTAAACTAATATGTGTCAGGCTTGAAATTATTCCCACCACTGTCTGCTTTCAAAAACCGCATGTTTTCAAACCCAGGTCATTTTTTTTTTTTTCCCCGGTCATTTTTAATGGTCCTTATTTTTAAAAATATTTTATTTACTATGGCTGTGCTGGGTCTTCACTGCCGTGCAGACTTTTCTCTAGCTGCGCTCTATGGGCTTCTTGTTGCTGCGGCTTCTCCTGTTGCAGTGAACAGTCTCTAGGGTGCACGGTCTTCAGTAGTTACGACATGAGGGCTCAGCAGGTGGAGTTCCCAGGCTCTAAGCACAAGTTGCATAGTTGTGGCAGATGGGCTTAGTTGCTCCATGGCACGTGGGATCTTCCTGGATCAGGGATCAAACCTGTGTCCTGCATTGGCAGGTGGATTCTTTACCACTGAACCACCAGAGAAGCCCTTTAAAGGTCTTTAGAAACACATAATTTCCCATTCCCAAGAATTTACTGAGGTGGGGACTTCGGAAGCTTGGTCTTTATGAAGTTAGGGGCCTAATGTGCAAGTGTGAGCTCTGTTAAAGCAGTTTCAGCAGGAAGAGTGGCTATTCAGAAGGCAGTTTAAGGTACTCAAGACTTCAGCGGTCAGAAACAAGACTGAGCAGGGGTTCAAAATGTCTTTCTTGCTCCATTTTGGAGAATCTCAGTAATACAATGTGAGAAACTCATATAGACAAAAAGGTATAAGTTTGGTTGGCTGATTGAAGCATAACCTGCAATCTTGGGGAAAGGCTTTTATTGGAGGCAAAAGCAAATTTGGCAATTAAAATATGTGGACATAGAAGGCTGCCAGTTTGCAGGTGATTCTCAGGTGGAGATCTAGTTAATTAGAGCCCTATAAATTACATCTAGTCCTCATCTGTGGTGTTGTTGTTTTTGTTCAGGTCCAGCTCTTTGTGACCCCATGAACGGCAGCATGCCAGTTTTCCCTGTGCTTCACCATCTCCTAGAGTTTGCTCAAACTCAAGTCCATTGAATCAGTGATGCAATCTGACCATCTTATCCTTTGTTATCCCCTTCTCTTCCTGCCTTCAATCCTTCCCAGCATCAGGGTCTTTTCCAGTGAGTCAGCTCTTCACATCAGGTAGCCAAAGTATTGGAGCTTCAGCATCAGTCCTTTCACTGAATTCTCACATGCATACATGACTTGGAAAAACCATAGCATTGACTAGACATACCTTTGTTGGCAAAGTGATGTCTCTACTTTTTAATATACTTTTGAGGTTTGTCTTAGCTTTTCTTCCAATGAGCAAGTGCCTTTTAATTTCATGGCTACTGTCACCATCTGCAGTGATTTTGGAGGCCAAGAAAATAAAAGTCTGTTATTGTTTCCATTTTTTCCCCATCTATTTGCCGTGAAGTGATGGGACCAGATGCCATGATCTTAGTTTTTTGAATGTTAAGTTTAAGCTACCGTTTTCACTTTCCTCTTTCATTTTCATCAAGAGGCTCTTTAGTTCCTCTTGGTTTCCTGCCATAAAGGTGGTATCATCTGCATATCTGAGGTTCTTGATATTTCTTCCTTGTGGCTCAGATGGTAAATAATCCACCTGTTTCCTTCTCCAGGGCATCTTCCCAACCCAGGGATTGAACCCGCATCTCTTATGCCTCCTGCTTTGGTAGGCAGGTTCTTTACCACTAGTGCCCCTGGGGAACCCAATGCAGGAGACCTGGGTTCAATCCCTGGGTCAGGAGGATCCCCTGAAGAAGGGAATGACAACCCACTCTACAGTTTTTGCCTGGAGGATTCCACTGACAGAAGAGCCTGGCAGGCTCTAGACCATAGAATCGCACAGTCAGACATGACTGAGTGACTAACACTTTTATAAAGTACCCTTTGTGAACATATATATTTCTATTTCTGTAATGAGGCAGATTTTACTCTCATATTCCCTTCTTGACATAGAGCAGGTCATACGGTATGGAAGCACAGAAACTGCACAGACACACAGATACACTTTTAAAGGTATAAAAGCAAATTCTTTCTAACTTCACTACCACAGAATCTGAAAGGCCACTCTGTCATACTAATAACTGACCTATTCAGGTCATTTTGCCCTCTGTTCCAACCAGTGTTAAGAATAATCAGAGTCTTCTAGAGGAGGTAACTGTCTTGGAGGAAATAGTATCAGTAGATTTTTCTTTTTCCCTTTTAGCAGGGGCATAGGTAGTCTGCCAAGTAAATGTAATCTATTTATAAGTCATGTCTACCACTTTCATTGGAAATTCTAGATTTTAACAGTTCATTCCTCTCTTCTTCTCTTCCTCCTTCTTTTCTCATTGTTTTTTTTTTTTCCTCTAAAAATATCACTGTATCTATTATCTTTGTACCAGGATTAAAACTATGAGTGGTAATGTTTTCCACATTATATTTCTTTGTACTTTTCTAATTTCTTGATAAATAACACAGGAGCCTTAGAGTGTTGAACAGAAAATGTATACAAAAATGAAATATTTAGAAAAATCAGTATAGGAACAAGTCACAGGGTGAGCATTTATGGAACTGAATAGTTTTCCTGGAATTGTTTTTATCTCACTCCCTGATGAAATGAGCATTTTCAAGATGTTTTCTAAAAATCATGAGAAACTTTTTATTTCTCGAGGTTTTCTACACTTTGGAATATTTACAGCTAAAATATGCATATATATTTAACTTAAAGATGGAAAGAGATAAGGGAAGCTTGTTTTTCTCATGTAATATATTACAGAATGCATGAATATTCTATAGCAAATGCTTATTTTCTGCCATCAAGAAAGTCTGTATTAAAGATGGAATAAAAAACATTAAATTGTGAATGCCATTCACTTTAAACCTTGATTCCAATGTTCTAACTAGGACTAAGTCTGGTGTAGTATCTTAATATTTTTTTAATATTTTGATAGCAATATACACAAAAAATACCTAGGCTAGTTCTAGATAAAATTTTTGAACATTTGGGTTCAACTATAGAAATTCTAAAGACCAAAAAGTGATCATTTACTAGCTTAGTAAAAATATATCAATTTTCTCTTGTCTCCTAACTTACTGTCATATTTCTTCATTTTCATTCTTCTTCTTTTTTTTTTTTTTACTTTTTAAGATTGTTCTGTACATTAACAATTTTTTTTAAAAAGTTAAAGTTCTGTGATTAGCTAGAAGCATTACTTTATCACTTGGAAACATGTAGGGTCCTGAGCCTTGGATGTGCTGTATTGATTTAGTCATAAGGCACCTAAGCACACAGTGCCATTTGTACAATAAGAAGTTGAAAAGCTTTTCCTATGCAGCTAATATTGCAACTTTTAGCCCAATCAATATCTAGTCAGCAACTCAGAAATGGTGGTAGACCTCATTCTACACCAGTATTTTAGATAATAAAATGTTAAATCATTTTGTGAAATGTAACAAGTTTTCTGTTGCAGATTTAATGTGACAAGATAGTATTTTATACTGTTTTTATTAGCAGTATAACAAATGGTGAGTAATAAATTCAGATACAGTGCAGACAGACTGAGGCTGTCAGAAGTACTGAGTGGTTTTGTTTGATTATTAGAGCACAAAGCCAGTAGGTCGAATACATGAAAAAACCTTTTTGTTCTTGCCAACAAATGACAAATATTTTAGGGTACTATTTTACAGTTCTTTTTTCTGAGATGCTATTACCATTCACATAAAACACATGTTCCAGGATGTCCAATTATGACATAATGTATATATAAATGACTTCTAATTTCTGTAGAAATTGGACATTTTCTAACATCCTTAGATGCAATAACTATAGGTGACTAAAAGGGAGAAACATCATACACATTTTGCTACTCATGATAAGTGGAAAAATATTCAGTAATCTTATTTATTTACTAGCACATATTTGGTACTCAATGCTTGGTGAAAGAATGTGAGGCAGAGAACTTTTAAGAATGGTTGATCATGTCATTGTGCAGCAGAAACTAACAGAACATTGTAAGGCAATTATCCTCCAATTAAAAAAAAAAAGATAGGATCAGACCTGGACTAGGATTCTGGAATTGCCACTTACTGGTTATATATGTTTAAATTAATTGAAACATCTAGATCCCAATTTTCTGATGCATAAAATGGGGCAAGGTTTGTTGAATGTATGCTTAAATATCTGGCAGTATATTCCTCTTAGATGCTGTTGTTGTTCAGTTGCTTAGTCATGTCCGAGTCTTTGCAACACCATAGACTACATGCCAGGCTTCCTGGTCCCTCACCATTTCCCAGAGTTTTCCCAAGTTCATGTCAGTTGAATCGGTGGTGCCATCCAACTGTCTCATCCTCTGTCATCCTCTTCTCCTCCTGCCTTCAATCTTTCCCAGCATCATGGTCTTTTGCAAAGAGCCCTCTTAGATGAGAATGCCCTAATTTGAATCTGTTCTGTCCCAAGTTAGCTAAAAATGTGAATAAAGAAATAACCATAAAAAAGGAAAAAAAAAGAAATGTTACAAATCTTGAATTTTAAGGTCATTATATATATCCTTAGTTATTTAGAGGAAGGTCTACCTTCCTCTAATATGAGAAACTTATTCAGAAATATATCAAAAATAGAAAACCAAAACCACTGAGAAAATCATACATATTTTACACTCCTCTTGGCTAAATTTCAGAGATAGTCATTTACCTTCAGGACAAATGTTTGAGCCTTCTGGTCTAGGTAATTTTGACTAAAAATCTTAAAGGAGCTAAAATAGTGGTTGCAGATCATGGGAAAAACCTCTCTTTCTGGCCATTGAATGCCACAGAATGTCCAAATCTGCAACACTCTCCAGCCAAAGCCCACATCACTAATAGCCTTCTGTGACTCATTGTTAAATATTGTTTCTGCAGTTGGCTGAATATGTATACCACCCACCCCCCAACCAAATTCAGATGTTGAAATCCTATCCCCCTAGTGTGATAGTATTGGGAGGTAGCGCCTTTGGGTGGTGACTAGGTCATGAATGGAATTAGAACCCTAAAAAAGGAACCCCAACCAGCCCTCATTCTCTTTCAAAAATGTGAGGATAGAATGGGAAGCTGGCAACACAAAAAGTGGCCTTCAGCAGATACAAAGCACACTGGCATCCTGATCTTGGACTTCGAGGCTCCAGAAATGTAAGAGGTAGATTTGCATTGCTTGTAAGTCTATGGCACTTTGTTATAGCAGCTCAAACTAGCTAATAGTTTCATAGAAATGCTGCAAAATTACCACAAACTGGGTGACTTAAAGCTGAGGAAATTTATATTCTCATATTTCTGGAGGCCAGAAATCAGAAATCAAAATATAAGTAGAAGTGTACTCCCTCCAAGAGCTCTCATGGATAGTCTTTGACTCTCCCAACTTCTAGTTAGCTACATGTGCTCCTTGACTTGGGACTGTATAACTCAATTATATACCTCCATCTTCACATGACCTACTCTTCCTCTTTGTATCTCAAATACCCCTGAGTTTTGTCTTATAAAAGCACCAGTCATTGTATATAGGGCTCACTTGGATAATCCAGGACCTTGAAATCCTTAACTGAATTACATCTGCAAAGACCCTTTTTCAAAATAAGGCTATCAGTTTAATTCAATCACTCAGTTGTGTCCTACTCTTCACAACCCCAAGGACTACAGCATGCCAGGATTTCCTCTCCATCACCAACTCCCAGAGCCTACTAAAACTCATGTCCATCATTCAGTGATGCCATCCAATCATCTCATCTTCAATTGTCCCCTTCTCCTGCCTTCAATCTTTCCCAGAATCAGGGTCTTTTCCAATGCGTCAGTTCTTCCCATCAGGTGGCCAAAGTATTGGAGTTTCAGCTTCACCATCAAGTCTCTCCA
The DNA here is from genome assembly GCF_042477335.2 of Ovis canadensis. Taxonomy (NCBI): domain Eukaryota; kingdom Metazoa; phylum Chordata; class Mammalia; order Artiodactyla; family Bovidae; genus Ovis; species Ovis canadensis. Next base: position 104,375,960 of record NC_091249.1, read on the forward strand.
ATGAGAGGTTTCTCCAAGGTTTCTCCTTGCAGTCCAAGGGACTTTCAACGGTATTCTCCAACATCACAGTTCAAAAGCATCAATTCTTCCACACTCAGCTTTCTTTATAGTGCAACTCTCACATCCATACATGACTACTGGAAAAACCATAGCTTTGACTAGATGGATGTTTCATGGCAAAGTAATGTCTCCATTTTTTAATATGTTGTCTAGGTTGGTCATAGATTTTCTTAAGGAGCAAGAATCTTTTAATTTCATGGCAGCAGTCACCATCTGTAGTGATTTTGGAGTCCCCCAAAATAAAGTCTCTCACTCTTTTCATTGTTCCCCCATCTATTTGCCATGAAGTGCTGGGACCAGATGCCATGGTCTTAGTTTTATGAATGTTGAGTTTTAAGCCAACTTTTTCACTCTCCCTTTTCACTTTCATCAAGAGGCTCTTTAGTTCTTCTTAGCTTTCTGCCATAAGGGTGGTGTCATCTGCATATCTGAGATTATTGACATTTCTCCCAGTAATCTTGATTCCAGCTTGTGCTTCATCCAGTGTGGTCTAGTATTACCATCTCTTTAAGAATTTTCCACAGTTTTTTGTGACCCACACAGTCAAAGGCCTTGGTGTGGTTGATAAACAGAAGTAGATATTTTTCTCGAACTCTCTTGTTTTTTTGATGATCCAGTGGATGTTTGCAATTTGATCTCTGGTTTCCCTCCCTTTCTAAACCCAGCTTGAACATCTGGAAGTTCACATATCATGTACTGTTGAAGCCTGGTTTGAAGAATTTTGAGCATCATTTTGCTTGTTGTGAGATGGGTGCAGTTGTGCAGTAGATGGCAATTGTGCTTTGCTTGTAGTGATGCTTCCTAAGGCCCACTTGACTTTGCATTCCAGAATGTTGGGCTCTAGGTGAGTGATTACACCATCTTGGTTATCTGGGCTATGAAGATGTTTTATGTATAGTTCTTCTATGTATTCTTGCCACCTCTTCTTGATAGCTTCTGCTTCTGTTAGGTTCATACCATTTCTGTCCTTTATAGTGCTCATCTTTGCATGAAATGTTCCCTTTGTATCTCTAATTATCTTGAAGAGATCTCTAGTCTTTCCCATTCTGTTTTTTTCCTCTATTTCTTTGCATTGATCACAGAGGAAGGTTTTCTTATCTCTCCTTGCTATTCTTTGGAACTTTGCATTCAAATGGGTATATCTTTCCTTTTCTCCTTTACCTTTGTGTCTTGTCTTTTTTTTTTTAATTTTTATTTTTAATTTATTTTACTTTACAATACTGTATTGGTTTTGCCATACATTGACATGAATCCACCACGGGTGTACATGCGATCTCTCAGCTATTTGTAAGGCCTCCTCAGACAGCCATTTCACCTATTTTCATTTCTTTTTCTTAGAGATGTTCTTGATCACTGCCTCCTATACAAGGTCCTGAACCTCCCTCCATAGTTCTTCAGGTACTCTATCAGATCTAATCCCTTGGATCTATTTGTCACTGCTACTATAAAGGATTTGATTTACGTCATACCTGAATGGTCTAGTGGTTTTCCCTACTTTCTTCAGTTTGAGTCTGAATTTGGCAATAAGGAATTCATGATCTGAGCCACAGTCAGCCCCTGGTCTTGATTTTGCTGACTGTATACAGTTTCTCCATCTTTGGCTGCAAATAATATAATCAGTCTGATTTTGGTATTGACCATATGGTGATGTCCATGTGCAGAGTCTTCTCTTGTGTTTATACTCATGGGTTATAGGTGGATGTACATTTTTGGGAGGCCACCTCCCAGTCCACTACAAATATGAGAGAATAACCAAAGAATATTAAGCATTTGAGGAAAATATTAAGGGAAAAGACTAACATAAAATTACAGAAAGAGGGATTATGATTTCAGCAATATCATATTAGTTGGTTCAGCCCACCTGCAGATGATCAAAAACTGGAAACAAAATATACACACACACACATGCAATTATTTGGTGATAGTGACTGAAGAAAAGCAATAGGATAAGAATATATTTCTTAAAAGAAAGGAAATACATTGGATAAGATTTTATCTTATGTAAATTTGGCTAAATTCAAGCAGAAAGCTTATTAAAACTTATTGACTGGAAGAACTGGCAGATGGTCTTGGTTTTACCAGAATAGCTGGAAAATGAAGGAGAAAATCAAGGAGACCAAAGGCTAGGAGCAGATGGGGGGAATTCAAAATGTCTATTTAAGGTCTTCCCTAATCCTGGGTAACACTAGAACTGCACATGTGTAAAGAAAGTCCAATAATACTGACAAGAAAGCAACAAGCAAAATGTCTAGAGGGCTGAAATGATCGGCAAAGACTTTAGCTGCTTCCTATAGCAGGGTTAATGAGATTTGACTTGACTCCAACTTACTAGTTGGCTAGTAAAATAAACAAAAGCATTTTTCAAGTGTACTAATATATGCCAGAGTCTCTACAGTATATTATTCAAAATGTTCAATGAAGGACTCCAAGACCTATGAAGGAATACAAATATGAGAAGTGTAGTCAAGAGAAAAAAAAAAAAAGGTTACCAGTAAGTGACCCTCGAGACTACCCAGATGTTGAAATTAATAAACAGATTGTAAAGGAATAATTTTTTATTTGCAGATGATGTAATTGTCTACATAGAAATTTCTCAAGACTCTATAAATCGACTGTTATGACCTACAAGTAAACTAAACAAGGTATAAGGATCAGTATACATACATGGATTACATGTTAGTAGAAAACAAATAGAAAATAATATAGAAAAATATTTTTAAATTATTGGGAACAATTTTAAGAAAATAAAGATTTCAGTAAATGTAAATATATATCATGATCAAGGAATCAAAGACAAAATATTGTTAAGATCTTTATAGATCAGTTTCTTCCCAAAGTGACCTATAAATTCAACATATTCTCAATCATAAACCCAACTAGCTTCTAAAGATGAAAACTTACAATTGTTCTAAAATTCATATTTAGTATCTGAAGTGAATTTTTACAAGAGACAGTGTAGGTGAAATAAAGCTGAGGAATAAAACATGAGAAGTTAGGAGCACTTAGATTCTGTGACTTTAAGACCACCTAAGTTACTATTATACATTCGCTGGTGGCTCAGACGGTAAATCATCTGCCTGCAATGCAGGAGACCCAGGTTCCATTCCTGGGTCGGGAAGATCCCCTGGGAGAAGGAAATGGCACACCACTCCAGCACTCTTGCCTGGAAAATCCCATGGACGGAGGAGCCTGATTGGCTACAGTCCATGGGGTCTCAAAGAGTCAGACACGACTGAGCGACTTCACTTCAAGTTACTATTATTAAGACAATGTGGCTCTAGTGCAAGAAAGTAAAATGGATCACTGAAGCACAACGGAAATTCCAGAAATAGGCAAACACATATATGGTTAATCCATCTGAAACATGAAGTCAAACATATGTCAATGGAAAAAGAAACAAAATATTTTCAACAAATAGTGCCAAAACATCTAGATATTTATTTTTATAAAGGACTCAGTCTCTGATTTATACACATGCAATATTTAGTTTGAAATGAATTGTAGATGTAAATGTAAACGCTAACACTATAAATACTCCAGAAGAAAATAAAAGTAAAAAAGATTTCCAAGACAGGTCACAGAAAAAACTATGAAAGAACAATTATAACTTGGACTTGATTAAAATTAAAATCTTCTGATCATCAAAAAAACTCATATCCAGAATACATAAAGATATCCTAAACCCTACAGTAAAATACAAACAACACAAAAAGTGTACATATGATTTGAAAACACTTTTCGCAAAAGATATATGTATATATGTATACACATATATGTATGCATCTTCTATTTAAATTTTTTCTCTGAAGAAACGTCTAATGCACTATTGCTCCAATAATAGGGATGCATCATGCAGGTGAAAGTGAGCACAAAATAAGCGATACCATTTATATCACATCTGTGTAGCTAGTGAGAGTGAAAGTTATCTTTCCCAATTTGGAAGTCGAATAATGTCCCTGCCTCAACTCTATTTTTGAGAGGTGCTTCCAACTAAGAGGTTATTATTCTAATGAACAAATTTCTTTTTCAGCAGAAATCTCGTGTGATTCTATACATAGCAATTATTTTCTATATGCTTTGTATTCAGGGTTTGGAGCTTTGTTAGGCCTTTGGTACTTTCACAATTTATGTGTCACTTGATATTTGAAAGATGCCATTTTCTGGCTGGAGCCTGGTCTTGATCATATGAGCAAGGGTCAGTTAACTGGATTGTTACTCTTGAATTTTGAAGCTCCACGGAGTAACTAAAACATAAAAGAACAGAATGAAACTCTTCTAGGTTGGTGGTGATCGTGGAGGGATGAGAAGAGGGCAGCCTATCAGAATTAATGGCAGCAGCTCTAGTGGTAGCATCCTCCATTGATTTCTATGTTGGTCCTTGGCTTTCCACTTCATATCTTTATCTCTATGTATTTCCTAATCCTGATTCTCCAGTCTTTCCATAATTCAATGTGCTCTCCACTAGCTTTGTAACAAATACCTTTTTTTACTTAACCAGAGACAGTTTCTGATATTTGCAACCAGGAATCCTGATTGCACATTATATAAATCTTAATTCAGTTGAGCATGCAAATTTTAAGAAATACTCTTATTTGGACATGGGCAATTCTCAAATTTCCCTCTGTCCACAGCACTTTTTAAAGGTTTTGTTGGTTTGCTTAGAACTGCAGTTGACTAGCTGCTGTAACAGGGCTTCTCCATGCATTGATATGTGCTGTCTTGCACAAGAATTTAGAGGTTGAGGGAAGGAGGCTAGTGTTTGCTACACAGACTTTCTCCCGGCTTCCACAGCACTTTGCATGCATGCTTAGTCACTCAGTCATGTTTGACTCTTTGTTACCTCGTGGACTGTAGCTTGCCAGGCTCTTCTGTCCATGGAATTCTCCAGGTAGCCATTTCCTTCTCCAATGGATCTCCCCAGCCCAGGGATGGATCCTGGGTCGCCTATATTGCAGGCGGATTCTTTACCATCTGAGCCACCAGGGGAGTCCTCCACAGTGTTTATTGAGTCAGAATTTTTAACAGTTATTCAGGTGCATGCCAAAGATGGGATCCACTGGAATAAATGTGGATTTATTAATTGGATTTCAAAGTGAGTTGCTTTCTGATAATTTAATCAGGTTCTTAGTGCAGGTATGAATAGAAATCTTGTTTTTTAATCTGTTGAGAAAAATTGCTATTTGACAGAGGCCCAAGGTATTTCAGTTGCTTTAGCTACTATTTGTGGGAAAAATGGAATGTAAATAACTTAAGGTTTTTAAAACCAGGCTGTGTAAATGAATTAAGGATTAGGAGATGGTGAGAGAGGAGACTTCAGGATTGCTGGAATCACTGTCCTAATGAGTGGGTTTCTGGGGAAAGCTGATCAGCTGTTTTTCATTTACATTTATTCCAGACAGAATAAATACAAGTACACTGTTTCAGAGTGAATGTTAAGAGCTGGCGATAAGGTGGATTGAGGGAAGAGGAAATGTCTTCCCCAAATTGCTGTAAATGTGGGAAAGAATACCAGGATGAATGACTGAGGAAAGTTTCTGACTAAAGAACAATAAAGTGGCTTAAATCATCTGCTCAGTTTCCTTTAAACCCTTGGCACCCAGAATTCAGGAGCTGAGAGGAACATCCAACTTCTTAGCAGCCAAAAAACTATATTAAGGAACACATTTACCACTAAATTGTTACTGAATTTAAAGGAAGCTGATGAATGGCTGGCAAAAGGAGGCTGTCTCATGATGTTCTGAAAGCAAAAACCAGTTAAGAGGGTCAGCAGATCTCTAATTATAATGAAGCAGTTAACACCACTATAATTAAAGCTATATCAGCATTTCCCTTGCAAAATGCTTTTCGTGAGTTGAAACTCAGCTGTAAAGATTCAATCTGGGCTGAAAGTTGGCATGTAAGGCTCAGGAACTCAGCAAGGGAGGGGCATAGAAGGGAGATTTTTAAAAATTTATTTACCAGACTTTCAAGTACAACATATAGCCATTAAGCTGTTTTGAGGAAATAATAAATAATGCATTCTTTCAAAATTTGAGTGCATAGGAAACCCCAGGTGCCATAGCCATAGTGAAAGAGAGCATTTAAGTTGTACACATTGGAAAACAAACAACAAAACAAGTTGAGCTGAAGGATAAGTTTCTGATTCTGTGAGTAGTGCCTATTTTGCAGAGAATATGTAGATGTTGCTAAAAGCATATTTAGTGTTCTTAAATATTTATTTGCCCAAGAAATTTAGATGACTTCAATGAAGCTGCAAAACATACAGCAGCACAGTGGGTTAGATTAGAAAGGATGCTATATCACTTTATCCCCTCAGACTTCTTTGATAAATACCTTTAATCTAAATGCCTTCATTTCTATGAATGTTAACACTTTAAACAAATGACTTTCTGTATGTTGGCTAATAATGATTTCTTGTGATATAGAAATCTTTATTTTATATATATTCCATGTTTGCACCCTAAAATATGCAATTAATAATTCATTAAGAAAAACAGTAAGACATTAAGGACCTACTATGCACCAGATGTCTAGAGACTCATTTTAAACTTTATAACGATCGTATTATGCATTAATTTTATTTCAGAATGTTAAACTTGCATTAAAATATAATTGACTTTGTCATGTTTTTGCTTTAATATATATTACTTTGCAATTATTATTACTTTTATTTTTAGTTTGTAGTGTAGGCACTCAAAGTTCTCTGTTTTTAGAGTAGTTAAGATCCAGTTTGCTCATCCTCATCTAATCTATAACTTTGTTAGGGTCAAGGTGATTAAGCTAAAAAAAAAAAAGCCTCAAATGAAAAACCAGTTGAGATAACTCTCATATTAAGAAAAATTAGTTGAATATTCAGTACATATATATATACATGTATATTTCTATATAGACAGTAATCTAGAAGAATAATCATCAAGCTGATTAACATGATTAGTGATGGGAGACAAGGAAATGAGAACCCAGATTAAGAATCATAAGAAAGTGAGTTTAAACTTTATTGTTACTTTATATTTTTATAAGAGAAATACATTTTTGTATTTCTTTGTTTAAAATAAATTTAAACAATAAATGTTGAAAGAAAACCTTGTTGTAGAAAATCTGGTCATTATAGAAAGATGTACAGTTAAGTTATACACAGGGAATAATATAATATCATCTGTCACCTTTTATTTGCACTTGCATCTATGGTTTAAATGACTTCGTAACACATGTTAACTCAAAATGAATCTGAAAACTTATTACACAGAACAGAAAGTCATCAATATAATACGAAGTTTCCACAAACTAATCCAAAAAGATTTTGTATCTTCAACCATGCCAATAACCTTCCTGCCAAATGTGTGATTGATTACAATTAAGAGAGGAAAAGCTGTAGTAGCTAAGAGATTGGACACATTTTGTGTTTCTAGACTTTTCTAATCCACCATTTCTCCTTGCATGTATTTCAACTGTGCTTGAGTCCACTGTCTTTGTTAGTTTCTCCATTATCAAACTCTTGGGAACACTAATCTTAGTAGCAGCTCTCACTGCCTGTAGATTACCAGCAGGAGCAAAGTGGCAGTTATTAAAAATCAACTAACAAAAAGTGGAAAGTAGGTTTTAGAGGCTGTGGACACGTGCCAGGTATCTTTAAAATAGGTCCAGCCAATTTGACCTGAATTAAGAAGTTATTACTCTGGAATAGCTTTCCAATAGGGATGTGGCCAATCATGTTTCAATTTAGACAGAGAAATTGAGTTTAGCCAAATAATATGTAGATAATCAGGAATAAAAGCTGGGGACTTCCTGGCTGTCCTGGGATTAAGACTCCATGCTTGCACTGCAGAGGCGCAGAATCAGTCTCCGGTCAGAGAACTAAGATCTGCCATGTCTCATGGCCAAGACAAACAAACAAATAAAAACAGAAGCAAACTTGAAAATTTCAAGCAAGCCATGATAGAAAAAGGAGAAAATGAAGGCACAACCTTATCACTTCAGATTGGCTTGGAGCTCCTCACTTCTTATTCACTGAGTCTGTTATCCAGTCGATAACTATGTAGTGACCATCTACTTTGTCATTTTTGACATCAGGTCTGAGAATACAAAAAGAAATCAACCATGATGTGACTTTCGTATTTATGAGCCTTAAAATATGTTCTCATTTTCTTCAAAATCTCTTGCTGAAAGTTAGTTTGATACAAAACCAGTCAAAGAGAAAAGTTACTTTAGGATTATCATCTTGTGCCCTTAGCTCTTTGCTCTGATCTCCAAGAACTGATTTTTCCTCTTTAAATGCTCAGTTTCTAACCCCACAAATGTTTCATATCAATATTTACACATAAACATATGTGTAAATATGCTCAGACTCACTCCATTAGAGGGTAGACAAGGTAATTTGCAGGGAGAGAATTAACATTAAAGCCAACAAAAAAGGAATAGAATAAAACGGAATTGAGTGTGCTAGATAATGAAATGGAGTAGATTTATGGTAGTGTAGTTAGATACATGTGTGTGTGTTAGTCTCTTAGTCGTGTCTGACTCTGCGAGACCATGGAGCGTGGCTCACCAGGGTCCTCTGCCCACAGGATTCTCCAGGCAAGAACACTGGAGTGAGTTGTCATTCCCGTCTCCAGGGAATCTTCCTGACCTAGGGATTGAACCCAGGTCTCCCACATTACAAGTGGATTTTTACCATCTGAGCCACCATATATATTGAATATAAATAAAAATATAAGTATAGATATATGCATATATGTTTCTTGCCAAATAACACTTTCTTCTGTAGAGGTACTTATATTTTATTTCCAACTGTTTCCAGAATATCAGTATCTTCTATTAAAAGAATTTATACTGTTAGTCGACTCTCCTGGTGGTCCAGTGGCTAAGAATTGATATGGTTAGTAAAACACTGGAGGACAGGATGATTACTTTTCGTTTTTAACAAATACCAAGAAGGAACTGCCTATTTTTGCCTATGTATAAGGTCATGATCTCATGGCCTTTATTTAGGAATAGCCCAGTGATTCCTGTGAGATTTTATCTCAGGTAAATAAAAATATGCATCTATCCAAGTCTTTTTAGTGGGGAAATACCTTTAAAATGTTGAATAAGATTGCTTGGTTTTTCTGTATTCCCATGTAGAATAACTCGTGTATGAAACACTGCACCGAAAGTGAAAGACAGAATGGTTGTACAGGTACAGGATGACTATAAGTGTGTTGGTTGTTCATCCTGGTGAATGCGTGACTAATTAACCTGTGGCTCCTTGTTGCTGTCCAGCCTCAGAGACAGTACATACCTTGTATCCCTAGCCTAGGAAAAGATAAAAATTCAAAATTTTTACTATGGTTTTTACTGAATGAGTGATCACTTTCACACTATTATAAAGAGGAAAAATCTTAAGTCAAACCTAAAGGGGACCTTGTGTGATTACATAAGATGCAACCATTGGAGGAAACGAGTTGAATAGTACACTGGACCTCTCTATACTATCTTTGCAACTTCCTATAAAACTATAATTCTTTCAAGCTAAATAAAAACTTTTTAAAAATGAAAAAAGAAAACAAAGTCTGAGGATATTTCCAGATAAAGATGCAATAATTGATGGGCAGAGAAAACAAGCATTTCTACTACAGATAAATTATTTGGTGGTTGGTTTCTATCTATGTTGATTTTTGAAGAAAATGTTGTGGCTTGATACAATACAAATTTTAAAATATATGATTACCTTTGTTTTTGTTTTCCTCATTCTAGAAAGCCAACCAATCATCTTAGCTACTGATATTAATACTGTTGTTGTTCTTTTTTAGGTTATAAACTTCCCTGTGCAAAGGGAATGGCAGGCATCTTAGAAATCTCTAATTGTATTCTGCTGCTGCTATTGGTACCAGTTTGCCCTTTCCAAAGTACAGTCCAACATGCCTGATATTTCTGTTCTAATCTTTTTCCTCCAAGTGAAGTGTAGTGATAGCCATCACTAAATATTAATACTTGCTTTATTTAGTCTTTGTGAAATATTTCATAATCCAGTTTGCAATATGTTTTGAAAATAAAATGCTATTTATGTGCTGAGAGTAAAAGGAGAGAGGGTTTAATTATTTCACCAAATGATTAGCAAATTTGGGTGAATTAAAAGTTTCAAATAGCAAATTTTTATAATCAGAGTTCTTAAGATTTTGGAAAAGTACAAATATAAAAACTACATTCAGAACTTATGAATAAATAATTTGAAAAAAATTGAATTTTTAAAATTAAAAAAGCAATTTAATAACATATGCTTGTTAGTAAGAGTTTAAGTGTAAAATTTTCCTTGAATAAGCAATCTTACTAAACTGATGCTCTGAACATCCGTATTTTAATGAATTCCTTACCATGTAATTAATTAAATAATAAAAATGTAAGAAACTTAAAGTATTCAAGAGGATTTTGTAAAACTTCAGACATTTGAGAAAAATTATATATGAATATGTTCAGTTATCACACTAATCATGCTTTATCCTTCACAAATATCACTGCAGAATACCAGACCCTAATCTCTTCAGGGTTTGTGATTAAGTGGGCTGATTTTCTACCTGATTGTGGCTCTGGGAGTAAGGTACTAGAAATGGGTATCTATTAAGTTTTATTGACTATTCATAAAGGCATATAATAACCAGCTGGATCCTGTAAACTTCACGGTGGGTGTTCAACTATATTTACCATTAACTCTGCAAACAATATGTATACTTTCAATTCAGGTTAACTAGCAAAAATCATTACCCAAAATTTGTACAATCTTGTTGTTCCAAGCCAAGTTAAAATGCACAGGAGACCAAGAAAACAGCACACCCTTACTTTCAAATGGATAGATTGGTTTTGGAAGCCCAAACACTTGAAAAATATTCTCCATTTGCATTTTTTTTTCTGACATAAATGAGGCTGTCCTGTAGAAGTCATCTTACTATGAGGATGGAAAAACATTTCTTTTTAACTTTAGGCATTTGTAGACAATCAACTAGAATATCAGTGTCAAAAGACAAGTCCTTTGGTAAAATAAAATGTTCAAAATGGTAAAATCAAGACTCACATCAAATATTAGTTGAACATGGGTCAAAAATTGAACTTGGGAGGTTTTGACTAATCAAAGATACTTGATTAACTGAGGGAACTGGTAAGATATTATCTGCTGGAATGAAAATTTGACTTAGATTTACTATTACTGTTGATGTTCATTTGCATTGTCATGAAGAGAAATGAGTTGTATTATCAATTTTCTATAATGTAATTTTTATACAATATTTCAAAGACAATTAAAAATATACATTTCAGTAGAGTCAGATAGTCCCCAGAGAGTCTACTAGTCAGTGAGAGCGTTTCATTGAAAGGAGAACCAGTAATATCTTTTGTCCTTTTCTAAGCCTAACAATGTTTGCTGACAAATTTGTCTACTTTGCTCACTGCTTATATTTCCAGTGTGAAGAACTATGCTTTCCTTTTTGGATGTGTTTCAGTTCAGTTGCTCAGTCGTGTCCAACTCTTTGCGACCTCATGAATCGCAGCACGCCAGATCTCCCTGTCCATCACCAACTCCCAGAGTTCACTCAGACTCACGTCCATCGAGTCAGTGATGCCATCCAGCCATCTCATCCTCGGTCGTCCCCTTCTCCTCCTGCCCCCAATCCCTCCCAGCATCAGTCTTTTCCAATGAGTCAACTCTTTGCATGAGGTGGCCAAAGTACTGGAATTTCAGCTTTAGCATCATTCCTTCCAAAGAAATCCCAAGGTTGATCTCCTTCAGAATGGACTGGTTGGATCTCCTTGCAGTCCAAGGGACTCTCAAGAGTCTTCTCCAACACCACAGTTCAAAAGCATCAATTCTTTGGTGCTCAGCCTTCTTCACAGTCCAACTCATTTAAGGTTTATTAAATGAATAGATGGAAGAATTCAAAGAAACCAAAGAAAACCTTTCCAAAACAAAAATGAAACCCAAAGAAATAAGCAAAGAAGACTTATACTTTTAGAATTCAGTGCAGTTCAGTTGCTCAGTCAAGTCCAACTCTTTGCGACCCAATGGACTACAGGATGCCAGGCTTCCCTGTCCATCACCAGCTCCCAGAACTTGCTCAAACTCATGTCTACCAAGTTGGTGATGCCATTCAACCATCTTATCTTCTGTTGTCCCCTTCTCCTGCCAGCATCAGGGGTTTTTCCAGTGAGTCAATTCTTCGCATCAGGTGGCTAAAGTATTGGGGCTTCAACTTTAGCATCAGTCCTTCCAGTGAATATTCGGGACTGATTTCCTTTAGGATGGACTAGTTGGATCTCCTTGCTATCCAAGGGACTCTCAAGAGTCTTCTCCAACACCACAGTTCAAAAGCATCAGTATTTCATTTCTCAGCTTTCTTTATTCTCACATCCATGCATGACTACTGGAAAAACTATAGCTTTGAGTAGATGGACTTTTATCAGCAAAATAATGTTTCTGCTTTTTAATATGCTGTCTAGGTTGGTCATAGCTTTTCTTCCAAGGAGCAAGTATATTTTAATATCATGGGTGCAGTCACCATCTGCAACCATTTTAGAGCCCAAGAAAATAAAGTCTCTCACTGTTTCCACTGTTTCTATTTTCCATGAAGTGATGAGACCTGATGCCATGATCTTAGTCTTTTGAATGTTGAGTTTTAAACCAGCTTTTTCACTCTTCTCTTTCACTTTCATCAAGAGGCTCTTTAGTTCTTCTTCACTTTCTGCCATAAGGGTGGTGTCATCCGCATGTCCTATCTTCCCTGGTGGCTCAAATGGTAAAGCATCTGCCTACAATGCAGGAGACCTGGGTTTGATCCCTGGGTTGAGAAGATCCTCTGGAGAAGGAAATGGCAACCCACTCCAGTACTCTTGCCTGGAAAATCCCATGGATGGAGGAGAGTGGTAGGCTACAATCCATGGGGTCATAAAGAGTCAGACATGACTGAATGACTTTGCTTTGCTTTCATCTGCATATTTGAGGTTATTGATATTTCTCCCGGCAATCTTGATTCCAGCTTGTGCTTCACCAGCCCTGCATTTCACATGACATACTTTGCATATAATGTTGATATTATACAACCTTGATGTACTCCTCTTCCAATTTGGAACTAGTCTGTTGTTCCTTGTCTGGTGTTAACCGTTGCTTCTTGACCTGCCTACAGATTTCTCAGGAGGCCAGTAAGGTGATCTGGTATTCCTATCTCTTTAAGAATTTTCCACAGTTTGTTGTGATCCACGAAGTCAAAGCTTTTAGCATAGTCAATGAAGCAGAAGTAGATGTTTTTCTGGAATTCTCTTGCTTTTTAAATGGTCCAGTGGATGTTGGCAATTTAATCTCTGGGCCTCTACATTTCTAAATCCAGCTTGAACATCTGGAAGTTCTCAGTTCATGTACTATTTAAGCATAGCTTGGAGAATTTTGAGCATTACTTTCCTAGCATGTGAAATGAGTACAATTGTGCGGTAGTTTGAACATTGTTTGGCATTGCCTTTCTTTGAGATTGGAATGAAAATTGACCTTTTCCAGTCCTTTGGCCACTCCTGAGTTTTCCAAATTTGCTGGCATATTGTACTGTAGCACTTTCACAGTATCACCTTTTAGGATTTGAACTAACTCAGCTGGAATTCCATCACTCCCACAAGCTTTGTTCATTGTGATGCTTCCTAAAGCCCACTTGATTTCACACTCCAGGATGTCTGGCTCTAGGTGAGTGTTCACACCATTGTGGTTATCTGGGTCATGAAGATCGTTTTTGTATTGTTGTTCTGTGTATTCTTGCCGTATTTTCTTTATATCGTCTGCTTCTCTTAGGTCCATACTGTTTCTGTCCCTAATTTTGCTCATCTTTGCATGAAATATTCCATTTGAATCTCTAATTTTCTTGAAGAGATCTCTAGTCTTTCCCTTCTATTGAAGTAAAGTCGAAGTGAAGTGAAATTGCTCAGTCGTGTCTGACTCTTTGCGACCCCATGGACTGTAGCCCAGCAGGCTCCTCCATCCATGAAATTTTCTAGGCAAGAGTACTGGAGTGGGTTGCCATTTCCTTCTCCAGGGGATCTTCCTGACCCCGGGATTGAACCCAGGTCTCCCACATTGTGGGCAGATGCTTTACCACCTGAGCCACCAGGGAATCTATTCGTTTCCTCTGTTTCTTTGCATTGATCACTCAGGAAAGCTTTCTTATCTCTCTTTGCTCTTTTTTGGAACTCTGAATTCGGATGGATATATTTTTCCTTTTCTCCTTTTGCCTTTAGCTTCTCTTCTCTTCTCAGACAAAATCTATTTGTCACTACCACTGCATAATTGTTGGGGATTTTATTTAGGTCATACCTGAATGGTCTAGTGATTTTCCCTACTTTCTTCAATTTCAGTCTGAATCTTGCAATAAGGAGTTCATGATCTAGGCCACAGTCAGTTCCTGGTCTAGTTTTTTCTGACTGTATAGAGCTTCTCCATCTTTGACTGCAGAAAATATAATCAGTCTGATTTTGGTACTGACCATCTGGTGCTAGCCACATGTAGAATCATCTCTTGTGTGTTGGAAGAGGGTGTTTGATATAACCAGTGTGTTCTCTTGGCAAAACTCTGTTAGCCTTTGTCCTGCTTCATTTTTCACTCTGAGGCCAAACTTGACTATTACTCCAGGTATCTCTGGACTTCCTGCTTTTGCATTCCAGTATGACAATAAGGACATCTTTTTTTGGTGTCAGTTCTAGAAGGTCTTGTAAGTCTTCATAGAACCGTTCAATGTTAGCTTCTTCAGCATTAGTGGTTGGGGCATATACTTGGATTATTGTAACAGTGAATGGTTTGCCTTGGAAATGAACAGAGGTCACTCTGTTATTTTTTGAGATTGCACCCAAATACTGTATTTTGGACTCTTTTGTTGACTATGAGGGATACTCCATTTCTTCTAAGAAATTCTTCTCACGGTAGTAGATATAATGATCATCTGAATTAAATTCACCCATTCTGGTCCATTTTAGTTCATTGATTCCTAAAGTGTTGATGTTCACTCTTGCCATATCCCTGTTTGACCACTTCCAATTTACCTTGATTCATGGACCTGACATTCCAGGTACCTATGCAATATTGTTCTTTATAGCATCAAACTTGACTTCTATCACCAGTCACATCCACAACTGGGCATTATTTTTGCTTTGGTTCAGCCTCTTCATTCTTTTTGGAGTTATTTCTCCACTGATCTCCAGTAGCATATTGAGCAGCTACTGACTTGGGGAGTTCATCTTTCAGTATCATATCATTTTGCCTCTTCATACTGTTCATGGAGTTCTCAAGGCAAGAATAGAACAGAGAACAGAAAGAGGAAAAGGAGAGTAGGGAGGAAATGCAGGTGTATTAATTAAAGTTTAATCAGAAAAGCTCTTTGTACTTTTCCTTGAACTCTCTTTTGGAGATAACTCAATATTCTAGAGAGTAAATAACATTTTTCTCAATGTGGTTTCAGTTGAAGTTCTTTTAGTATTCCTTTGGCAAAGTCAGTTTGGGTTAGATTTTTCAGACTGCAAATTGACCAAATAAATGAATACTGAAAAACCAAGCATCTGACATCAAGCGGCTACCTAAGGAAATGTCCAGGTGTATGTGATTCAAGTGTTCATATGAATGTTGGATTTTGGAGTTGTATTTGAAAATCCATATTTTTAAATAAGTTTTTTAATTAAGCAAATGTAATGCTTTGTGATCAGAACTTTTCATGTGCTGGATATTCTCATAGGACTTGCTTTTAGTTACTGATCCAAAAATATTGTCTAAATCTATATATGGTAAAGAGTATTATTGTATTTTTAAACAGAATATCCTCCCAAGGACTTTATATGTTTAAATTACGTTTTCTGAAAGAAATATTATATACTGTCTTCTTTAAGAGTGCTTTATAGTAATCATTATTCACCGAGTGTCTCATACAGTACATTGGGGAGTGGGAGGCTTAAATGTGGCTAATAACTATTCATTCAGATTCATTAAATGATTGTTTGAACGAAAATGGTATGTATAATTTTTCGTAAATAAATCCTAATGCAAGTAAATAAATTCCTGAACACTACATTTATATGCAAAATATAAATATAGTGACATGACATCATCTATATCTATACAGATATAGATCTGAATCTGTATCTATATAGATGTCACACTATATCTCATGATCTCAAGATAATATCATGCTTATATCATTTGTAAAATATTAGGGCCAACTTTTACATTTTGATTATAGGAGCTCTTAGTATTCACCTTAAAACATCAAACAACCTTGTGGATACACAAAGAAAAGACCATAAAAAAGAGTCTTTTACACATTGATTTTTATAAAAGCGTTTTCCTGTAGAATCAATAGATGCATAAAGAAATAGAAGACCATTGATTTTAGAGTATGAGAATGGAGTTTATGAAGATGGCAACCTCCAACTGCAGTATATCAATACCCCTTTGGGCATTTTTGCAGGTGTTTAGGTGTTAAGATCCCTTTCAAATTTTGAGTTAATTATTGTATTGTATGAGTGTGTTGCATTCTACTGCTTATTTAAATCATAACTGTAACTTGAAATCTGAGTTGTTAGACACAGAGTTGGATTTGGGGAAAGAATTTTTACTCAGACTCTTCAGGATATTTGCTATATCACAATATTTTAAAATAATTTTTGAAATACTAGTACAGGTTAAGGAATAATAAATCTGCTGTATTATATCTATAATGGCTGGAATAAATTATTTGAATTTTATAATTTAAAATATTTGTAGAAGTACTACCACATTTTCAAAGTTTTAAATATGAAAATTATATTAGCCTCCTGTTTTTAAAAAAAAAAAACAGTGTATTATCTCTGATGAACTTGTAATAATTTGGAAACATTTTCCTGGACCTCTGAGCATTTATGTCTGATATATGGGTGTATGGATTTCCCTGGTGGCTCAGACGGTAAAGCGTCTGCCTACGATGTGGGAGACCTGGGTTTGATCCCTGGGTTGGGAAGATCCTTTGGAGAAGGAAATGGCAGCCCACTCCAGTACTCTTGCCTGGAAAATCCCATGGAGGGAGGAGCCTGGTAGACTACAGTCCATTGGGTCGCGAAGAGTCGGACACGACTGAGCGACTTCACGTTCACGTTCATATGGGTGTATAGACGGACAGGTGAATTGGTGTATGGACAGATAGATAAATATACAATTGAGAGATAGATGGAAGAAAAGAAGGAGTTTTGGTTAAAAGGGAAGGAACAAATATTTGTCATATGTATATTGCTTACAACAAATATGCTTAACAAAAAAAGTGTAGACTTTATTGAACAGCGGTTGTATTTTACAGGACTAAAATTGAGATAAAGATCCTTAAATCCTGAACTCCAAAAGTTGTAAGCCACATTTATATGGGTCCCAGTTTCTTTCCATATATCTGACTTGTAGGGAAGTACTATATGTATCTATTAGATTAGGCCACTATACAAACTCTAGACTCTAGATGAGGAAGATAACAGGTGCCATAAGTGTTTCATTATATTAACATTGCTGAATAATCAAATTAGTCATCTTTCCCCTATTATCTGTTCTATCTACTGAATTCCCCATTTTGTGTGTTTCTATGTTCTTCTTGGGAAAGTCAACAGTAGTTGTGGGCATAATCTACCTTCTGATGTTCTGTCTCTAATCTTATCCTGGCCAGGCCATTTCTCTTTTATTTTTTATGCTTCACAGTTCCATCTATTTCAGTTCTACACTA
The DNA here is from genome assembly GCF_042477335.2 of Ovis canadensis. Classification (NCBI taxonomy): domain Eukaryota; kingdom Metazoa; phylum Chordata; class Mammalia; order Artiodactyla; family Bovidae; genus Ovis; species Ovis canadensis. The sequence continues at coordinate 104,393,743 of NC_091249.1, forward strand.
TTCTCTACTAATATTGTCTGGTTATGACTTTTATTGTGTATCACCTGAACTTTAACAATATTTATAAAAATCGTCTCTAATATCAGCACATCCTTAAATCTTGCTAACAGATTTATATGTGAGCATGTTATTTCCCTGTCTCCAAACTTAAAAGGTATGCCTATCTATTATTCACAGAACAAAATACCTCACTTTTAAAATACAGTAAAATAAATAAAATAAAATACCTGCACTATGAAGGCTCTCTAAGGCCTTATCCTTTTCTCCATTTCTAGCCTTTTTCCCACATATCCTCATTCACTTATGTCCTTCTTAGACAACTGAATCCTCTTTGAATGGAATATATTTCCCATACCACAGCCTCAAAGAAAAAGCCTTTTCATTTAATTTTGCATGCTCGACATCAATCTAGTAATTGTAGAACTTGATAAATTAATAAATGGATGAATAAGTGATACTGTTTTAAAAGAAAAATCTCTCTAAGAAACTAACATCTATTTATAAAAATAATATATATTGTGGTATGCTAGATCAAACTATAAATATCATTAGTTCTCTTCCAAATATTGTGAACCTAGAGATGATTAACAAGTTGCAGATAGCCTATCATCAAAATAATTGAAAGCCTTGAGCTTCAGGACAAGATGAAACTGAAGAAGCATATGAAAACCGTGGTGTTAGTAAGGTTCACTGTGATAACAGAAGTATTTGCCATACTAGATTAAATTGGCTAGTTGTCTCATGGGCTGCCATGACGAAGTATCACAAGCTAAGTAACTTAAAAACAAACATCTTTTCTCACAGTTCTGGAGGCTAGCTCTGAGAGGAAGGTAATGTCGGTAGGGTTGGTTTTTTTCAGAGGCCTTGCTCTTTGGCTGTTTCCATTCCAGTGGCTATTTTTTTTTTTTTTTTCCCCATGCCTGAATTTGTCTTTACTCCGTTCATGACTGGGGCTTCCCAGGTAGCACAGTGTTAATGAATCTGCCTGCCAACGCAGGATTGGGACAATCCCCTGGAGTAGGAAACGACTGTCCGCTCCAGGATGCATGTCTGGGATGCTGCCTGGACAAAGAAGCTTGGCAGGCTACAGTTCATGGGGTCACAAACCGTCAGACATGACTGCTTGACTGAGCACACCCACACTGTCCATGTCTGTGTCCTGATCTTCCTGTCTTTTATTTTCATTTTAAATACACATACACACACACATATATATATTTAAAATTTATGATGTGTTGGTTTCTGCCATATACAATGCAAGTCAGCCGTGATTATACATACCCTGTCTCCCTCCTCTCTGCCCCTCCCATCACTCCAGGTCATCAAATCACCTGGCTGGACTCCCTGTGCTATGCAGCAACTCCTTAAGAGCTGTCCATCTGATACCTGATTGTGCATGCATCTTGATGCTACTTTCTCCATTTGTCCCACTCGTTCCCTCCCCAGCTGTGCCCACGAGTCCATTCTCTACATTTGCCTCTCCATTCCTTCCCTACAAATAGGTTCATCCAGCAATTTTTCTGGAGTTCATAAATATGCATCAATATACTACATTTGTTTTACTCTTTCTGACTGACTCTGTCACAGGCTCTAGGTTCATCCACCTCAGTGGAAATGACTCACATGTATTCTTTTTTACGACTGAGTAATATTCCATTGTGTATATATGCCATATCCTCTTTTAAAGGTGTTATTCTCATAGGATTAGGGCTTACCCTCATCACTTCATTGTAGCATAGTTTCCTCTTTAAAAAATTATCTCCAAATAGGTCACATTCTGATGTACTGGGGTTAGGACATCAACACATGAATTGGGTAAGAGGGAGCATACACAGTTCAGCCCATAACACATTGAGTTCCAAGATAATAAAAATAATACTATAAATAGTTGTAACTTTAGTCAGTTGAAAAACAGAATATTAGTAGATGGTATTTTACCAAAATTATTTGCATTTTCCATTTTTGAGTTTATGTACAATTAAGAATGTTTATTAGACATCTTGAAAGTGAGGATGCAATTGACTTTATATTCAACAAGTTCTATTTGTTGCTCTTGTTCAGTTGCTCAGTTGTGTCTGACTCTTTGCAACCCCATGGACTGCAGCACACAGGCTTCCCTGTCTTTCAGTGTCTCCCAGAGCTTGCTCAAAATCATGTCCATTGAGTCCGTGATGCCATCCAACCATCTTGTCCTCTGTCGTCCCCTTCTCATCCCACGTTCAATCTTTCCCAGCATCAGGATCTTTTCCAATGAGTCAGTTCTTTGCATTAGGTGGCCAACTTCAGCATCAGTCCTTAAATGAACATTCAGAGTTGATTTCCTTTAAGATTGACTGGTTGGATCTCCTTGCAGTCCAAGGGACTGTCAAGAATCTTTTCCAGCACCACAGCTGGAAAGCATCAGTTCTTCAGCACTCAGCCTTCTCTATGGTCCAACTCTCACATCCATACCTGACTACTGGAAGAACCATAGCTTGGACTCTATGGACTTTTGTTGGTAAAGTAATGTTTCTGCTTTGTGTTGTTGTTGTTGTTAATTAATTAACTTATTTAACTGGAGGATAATCACTTGATAATATTGTGATGGCTTTTGCAATACATCAACATGAATCAGACATGGGTACACGTGTGTCCCCCCGATCCACAACCCCCATCTTCCTCTCTCCCCATCCCATAGCTCTGCATTGTCCCGGAGCACAGGCTTTAAGTGCCCTGCTTCATGCATCAAACTTGCACTGGGCCATCTCTTTTACTTATGGTAGTATTCATGTTTCATTGCTATTCTTTCATATCATCCTACCCTTGCCTTCTCCCACAGAGTCCAAAAGTCTGTTCTTTACATCTGTGTCTCTTTTCCTGCCTTACATATAGGGTTGTTGTTAGTGTCTTTCTAAATTCCATATATATGCATTAATATACAGTATTGGTGTTTCTCTTTCTGACTGACTTCACTCTGTATGGGCTCCAGTTTCATCCACCTCATTAGAACTGACCCAAATGTGTTCCTTTCTGTAGTTGAGTAATATTCCATTGTGTATATGTACCACAACTTCCTTATCCATTCATCTGCCGATGGACATCTAGGTTACTTCCGTGTCCTAGCTATTGTAAACAGTGCTGCAGTGAACACTGGGGTACATGTGTCTCTTTCATGTGTCTCTTTCTGGTTTCTTGGTGTGTATGCCCAGCAGTGGGACTACTGGGTCTTTTGGCAGTTTTATTTCCAGGTTTTAAAGGACTCTCCACTCTGTTCTCCATAGTGGCTATACCAGTTTGCATTCCCACCAACAGTGTAGGGGCTTCCCTGTTCTCCACACCCTCTCCAGCATTTATTGCTTGTAGACCATTCTGACCAAAGTGAGATAATACCTCTTCGTGGTCTTGATTTGCATTTCCCTAATAATGAGTGATGTTGAGCATCTTTTCATGTGTTTATGAGCCATTGTGTGTCTTCTCTGGAGAAATGTCTGTTTAGTTCTTTTGCCCGCTTTTTGATTGCATCATTCGTTTTTCTGGTAATGAGCTGTATGAGCTGCTTGTATATTTTAGAGATTAATTCTTTGTCAGCTGTTTCACCATTATGAAGGCTGCCTTTTCACCTTGCTTATAGTTTCCTTCATTGTGCAAAAGTTTTAAAGTTTAAGTAGGTCCCATTTGTTTATCTTTGTTTTCATTTCCATTACTCTGGGAGGTGAATCAGAGAGGATCTTGCTGTGATTTATTTCAGAGTGTTGTACCTATGTTTTCCTCTAAGAGTTTTGTAGTTTCTGGTAGTACATTTAGATCTTTAATCCATTTTGAGTTTATTTTTGTGTACGGTGTTTGCTTTTATGCTGTCTAGGTTTGTCCTAGCTTTTCTTCCAGGGAGCAAGCGTCTCTTACATTCATGGCTGAAGTCACCATCTGCAGTGACTTTGGAGCCCCCAGAAGTAAATATTAAGTTTGCCTATCCTTAAGTATGGAACATCCTTACATTTATTTGTTTTCCTTCATTTTTTAAATCAGTTTTTGCAGTTTTCCACATGAAGATCTTGAACATATCTTTTTAGATATATAACTATTTCATTTTCATGGTGCAAAAGTAAATGATACTCATTTGAGATTTTTTTCTTCCACATTGATTGAAATGGAATCAACATAGAGCACTGTGTAAGTTTAAGGTGTTCAGCATAGTCATTTGACAATACACATTATGAAATGATTTTCACAGTAAGTTTAGTGAACATCCATCATCTATACAAAATTAAATAAACAGGAAGAAATATTTTTTCCTTTTGATGAGCAGTCAGGATTTACTCCCTTACAACTTTCATATGTAACATAGCAGTGTTTATCTTTATCAGCTGTACATTACATCCCTAGTACTTATCCTATGATGGGAAGTTTGTACTTTTTGATTGCCTTCATCCAATTTCCCTTCCTCCCATCACCAGCTCTAGAAGTCTGACCTCATTTTCTGTGAGTTTGTTTATTAAATATAATTGACCTACAAAACTATGTTAACTCCTATTATACAACATAGTGATTCAATATTTCTATACATTCCAAAATGATCACCATAGTAAAATCCAGGTATGTCACTATGGAAAGTTATTACAAAGCATTGACTGCATTCCACACACTACATTTCATACCTATGACTCATTTACTTTGAAATTGGAAGTTTGTACCTCTTTCTCTGATCCTTTGATTGTTCTCTGTATCTGTAATTCTGGTTCTGTTTTGTTTGTTGATTTGTTTTCTTTTTTAGATTGTACGTGTAAGTGAAATCATACAGTATTTTTCCTTCTCTGACTTATTTTACGTAGCCTAAAACTCTTTAAGTCCCTCCAGGTTGTGGCTAATGGCAAGATTTCATTCTTTTTATGGCTGAGTAATATACCAGTGGGTGTGTGTATATCACACTTTCTTTATCCATTTACAAATCCATGGAAATGAAGATGCTTCTGTATTTTGGCTAGAGTAATAATGCTGTAATGAAAAAAGAAGTATATATCTTTTCTAGTTAGTGGTTTTTTATTCTTTGGTTTAAAACCAAGGAATTAAATTGCTAGGTTACAAGAAAGTTTTGTTTTTAAATTTTTTGAGTCATTTCCATGCAACTTTCCACAGTAGCTGCACCAATTTTCATTCCCATCAACAGTTCATGAGGATTCCCTTTTCCCCATATTCTTACCAGCACTTGTTATTTGTTGTCTTTTTGATAATAGTGATTCTGATAGGTTGTGGGGGGATATTTCATAGTGACTTTGATTTGCATTTGCCTGAAGATTAGTGATATTGAGCATCTTTTCATGTGCCTGTTGGCCATCTGTATGTCTGCTTTGGAGAAATGTCTATTTCTTAGTCAGATTTTTTTTTTTTTTTGAGTTGTATGATGTCTTTGTAAATATGGCCTATTAACCCCCTATCAGATATATCATTTGTAAATAGTTTCTCCTATTCAGTGGGTGGCCTTTTCATTCTTGTAGATAACTTCCTTCATCTGCTATTCAACAGCTTTTTAGATTCATATAGTCCCATTTTTTTTGTTTGTTTTGCTTTTGTTTCCTTTGTCTGAAGAAATAGATCAAAAATACTAAAGCTGATGGCAAAAAGCTACCACCTATTTTTATAATATCAGGTCTTACATTTAAATCTTTAATTCATTTTGGATTTTTTTCCATGCATGGTATGAAAAAATAGTCCAGTTCAATTCTTTTGCATATAACTGATCAGTTTTCCCAATAACGTTTATTGAAGAGGCTGTGTTTTCCTCCATTGTTTGTTCTTGTCTTCTTTGTCATAGATTAACTGCCCGTTTAAGTGTGAGCTCCTCTCTGGGCTCTCTATTTGATGCCACTGATCTGTGTGTCTGTTTTTGTGCCATTACTATACTGTTTCAATTACTGTGGTTTTATAGTGTGCTTTAAAACCTGAGAACATAATACCTCCAAGTTTGTTCTTCATTTGCAAGATCACTTTAGCTATTCAGGGTCTTTTGTGTTTCCACACACATTTTTAAATTATTTGTTTTAGTTCTTTGAAAAGTGCCATTGGTGTTTTGACAGGCATTGCACTGAATTTGTACATTTCCTTAAGTAGTATGGTCATTTTAACAGTATTGCTTCTTCCAATCTATAAGCACAGTATGTCTTTCCATCTGTTTTCGTTGTCCTTAATTTCTTTCATCACCAGTGTTTTATAGTTTTCCGAGTATAAGTCTTTTAACTCAGTAGATTTACCCCAGGTTTTCAATTCTTTTTTATTAAACTGTAAATGAGATTTTAAAAAATTCTCTAATAGTTTGCTTTTAGTGTATAGAGATGCAAAAGATTTTTATATATTAGTATTGTATCCTGCAACTTTACCAAATTCACTGATGAGATCTAATAGCTTTTTTGTGACATCTTCAGGATTTCCCATGTGCAGTATCATATGTCATCTGCAAACAGTGATACTCAATTTTTCCTTTCCTATTTTGTTTCCTTTTATTTCTTTTCTTGGTCTGATTTCTGTAACTAAGATTTCCAATATTATGATAAATAGAAGTTTTAAGAATGGACATCCTGTCTCATTCGTGATTATAGATGAAAGGCTTTTATCTTTTTACCATTGAGTATAATGTTAGCTGTGGGCTTGTCATATATGGCCTTTATTATGCTTATTAAATATGTTACCTCTGTAACCACTTTGGAGAGTTTTTATTTTAAATGGTTGTTGAATTTTGTCAAAAACTTTTATTCACACATTGGGATGATCATATAATTTTTAGTCTTCAATCTGTTAATGTGGAATATCACACTGATTGATTTGTGGAAGTTCAACTGTACTTGCATCAGTGGCATAAATCCCACTTGATCATTATATTTTATTCTTTTAAAGTATTATTAACTCAGTTTGCTAATGTGTAGTTGAATTATTACATCTTTTCCTCAGTGATATTGCCCTGTAATTTACTTTTTTGTGTGACATCTGTTAAGATTTGGTACCAAGGTGATTCTGGCCTTGTAGAATGAATTTGGAAGGGATCCTTCCTATGCAGTTCTTTTTTTTTTTTTTTTGGTGATAGTTTGAGAAGGATAAGTGGTAATTCTTTTCTGAATGTTTGTAGAATTTACCTGTGAAGCCATCTTGTTCTGAACTTCAGGTTGTTGTTGTTGTTGTTGTTTTTAACTGATTCAGTTTCATTACTGGTAAATTTCATTACCAATTTTCATTATTGGTAATAGTTCCTATTTATTCCTGGTTCAATTTTAGAAAATTGTACATTTCTCAGAATATGTTAATTTCTTTTAGGTTGTCCATTTTATTGGCTTATAATTTTCATAGTAATCTTATGAAGGCTTCCCAGATGGTGCAGTGGTAAACAATCCGCCTGCCAATGCAGGAGCTGCCAGAGATGTGGGTTCAATCCCTGGGTCAGGAAGATCCGCTGGAGGAGGAAATGGCAACCTGCACAATTATTCTTTCTTTGAAAATCCCAAGAACAGAGGAGCCTAGTGGGCCACGGTCCCTGGGGATACAGAGAGGCAGACACAATTGAGTTACTGAACACACACAGACACACACATGCAATCTCTTATGATCCATTGTGTTTTGCCTAATGTGCTGTTTTCATTTTTGTTTTGTGGTAAGATGGTTGCATTTCCTATCCTTGGAGAAGCTGCCTTTTATAGGAGACCTCCTGTGTATCCCAGCAGCAACTCCTCTCTGGCCACCAGAGCTAGGTGCTCTAGGGGCACCTCCTATATTGGCTTCATGAGTACTTCTGTTGTGGTGAGCTGACTACTGTGGGCAGTTAGGTGTGGCTGGCCCCCACTCTGGTTGGTTGCCAAGCAGTGTCTTACAAGGATTCTGACAGCTCCTAGTGGGTGGGACTGAGTCATGAGGCTGCTGATTGCAGCATCCCAGTGGGCCCAGGGTTAGTGTTGGTCCACTGGTGGGTGGGGTCAGGATCTAGGGTGAGAGGTTAAAGGGCTGAGGTCCTAGATCTAGCATGGGCCTGCTGGTGGTGGTGCTAGATTCTGACACAGCTGGATTGGAAGTTCAGAGTGTCTTGAAGCTGGGGTCAGCTTGCTTGTGGGTGGAACCAGGCTCCAAAGGGTCCCAGGGCTAATGCCAGCCAACGACTTAATGGAGCCAGGTCCCAGGATCTCTGGCTGCAGGGCCCTGGGGGTCCCAGAGCTGGTGTTGGCATGTCACTGAGCCCAGCCAGTCCTTGTGATGGCTGCTGTGTGTCTGGAGTGTCCTAAGGGTGGTCTTAGCCCAGTGGTGGGGGGAGGGGCATATTTCAGGGCATCTAGTTGAGGAGCCCACTGTGTCCCAATTAGTATTGGCCTGATGGTCCTGGGGTTGGTGCAGGCCTACTGGTGGGTGGGCTGAGTCCCCACATTGCAGGCTGTGGGGCTATAGTGGTCTTGGTGCTGGTGTCTACCCACTGGTGGTTAATGCTGCAGCCCAAGCTGGTACCCCAGAGCCAAGATCTGAGGTCTCTGGTTTCAGGGCCCTAGAGATCCAAGAATTGGTGTCTGCCTGATGGTGCAGAGACCAGGGCCCATGGGTTCCTGGGATGGTTACCTGCCTGTTGATGTGCAAGTTGGGCCCAGGGCTAGTGATGGCCCACTGGTGGGTGGCGCTCCAGGTCCCCAGGAGTATTCAGGAGGTATTGCCAGTGCCCTGGTGGGTGGCATTGAGTCTTGGGCCCTCTGGGGCATAGAGCTGGGTTCTAGGGTGGCTGTGAGCTCAGGAGGCCTTAAGACACAGTTCTTCTAGTGAGTAGGGTATCTCTGCCTAACTAGCTGCTTGGCCTAAAGGATCCCAATACAGATCAGCTGGTGGGTGGGACTAAGTGCTGGCACTAAGTAGGGTTTCAAAATGATGCTTGCCAACACCAGTGTCCTTGTGGTAGCACAAGTTCTCCAGGGTAAGTTGCAGTTGACTCCCACTTCTCTGGAAGTATCTCCAAGTTCAACATGGGATTGTAACACAGGCTCCTTTCAGATTACTGCTTCATGATCCCAGATCATGTGAGATTTTATATATGACACAGACCTCTGGTTATCCCAAGAGTAAGCCCTGCTGACATTCAATGCCAAATGTTTTTGGGGCTCATCTTCCCAGTGCAGGATGTCTGATATGGGAAACCCAGTGTGGGGCTCAGACCCCTCACTTCTCGAGGAGAACCTCTGCAATTGTAATTATCCTCTTGTTTGTAGATCACTAGTGATGTGGGCCTTGACTCCATGTCCCTCCTACTTGCCTGTTGTGGGTCCATGTTTATATCTTTAGTTGCAGAAGACTTTTTCTGCTAGACTTCATATCTTTCTCATCAAAAGTTACTTTGTAAATAGTTATTTTGGTGTGCCCTTTGGAGGAGGTGAGCTCTTGCTGTGCTCAGTTGCTCAGTTGTGTCTGGCTCTTTATGACCTCATGGACTGTAGCCCACCAGACTCCTCTGTTCATGGGATTTCCCAGGCAAGAATACTGGAGTGGGTTGCCACACCCTCCTTCAGCGGATGGGACTGAACCTGCATCTCTTATATTGGCAGGTGGATTCTTTACTACTGAGTCACCTGGGAAGCCCAGTTTAGGATCTTCCTACTCCACAAATCTTGCCCCCTTTTGTAAATGATGTGTTTTTAATTTCACTGCTGACATAGAAGAAAAGGACTGATTTTTGTATATTTACCTTATATCTTGCAAACTTGCTATAGTCACTTATTAATTCCAGGAGGTTCTTTCCTTCTTTCTTTATTTTGTCAGTTGTTTGGGATTTTCGACTTAAACCATCATATTACTTGTGAACAAAGATGGCTTTATTTCTCCCTTCCAAATCTCTGTTTTTATTAGTAGTCTTTTATTATTGCATTACTAGGACTTGTAGTATAAGGTTCAATAAAAATGGTGAGAAGAAATAGTTCTACTCTGTCCCCAATCTTAGGGGAAAATCATTACATATCTCACCATTAGGTATGATGATATCTGTAAATTTTCATAATTGTTCTTTATGAAGCTGTGGGAATTCATTTTTATTCCTAGTTTGCTGTTTTGTCAAATGCTGTTTCTGCACCTTATTGACAGATCGTAAGACTTTTCTTTTTTAGTCTGATGATGTGATGTGTTACATTAATTCATATTCTAATGTTGAGCCAGCCTTGTATTCCTGAAGTAAATCCCACTTGTGCATGAAGTATACCTTTTTATATACATTGTTAGATTCAGTTTGCTCACATTTTGGTGAGAATGTGTATGTCTGCGTTAAGGAGAGATAGTCATTTGTAATTTGTCCTTTTTCTGTTTGGTTTTGGTGTTAGGGTAAGTTTGTCCTCATGGACTGAGTTTGGAAGTTTCCTTTCTACTTCTATTTTATTTAAGAGTTTGCAGAAAATTCACTTATTCTTTTCTATTTCTTTTTTCTGTTTTAAATTATGCAAGTATGATAACACATTTACAGGAGACTTGGAACATAAAAGCAGTTATCTATAGTTACACTATATATTACAATTTTAAGTAGCTAAATTAAGATTTTTTAGTTGGTATTTTAACATCAAGCTCTCAAAAATTAATAGAATGAATATACGGAAAGTAGATGGATATAGTAGACCCGAAAAGCACCATGAACCAATTCAACATAATTACAATTTATACAATTTTCACACAACAGTGGGATACAAATTCTATTCAAGTTCCCATAAATTAGGAGATACTGAAACATATCTAGGGATATAAAACAAGGTGGAAAATTTCACGGTCTAAAGGTACTGCAATCATAGAATATGTTCTCTTATCACTGGGATTATATTAAAAGTCAATATCAAAAGCTCTTTGAAAATAACCTGCATACTTTCAAGTGCAATGTCTTGTCACTTCTCTCAATGCTTGTGGCATTCAGCAGTGAAACAAAATCAGTCTGTTACTTTCTATTTTGCGTGGGTATTAATTTTTCATACAATTTGTTTAATAGAGAAGACCCATTCAGATTATCAGTTATTGTGAGTGGTGGATTGTATCTTTAAAAAAGTTAGTCTGCTTTATCTAAGTTATCAAATTTGTAGGTATAGAGTTTTCCCAGCTTTACTGAAGTATAATTGACAAAGCCATAATATGTTTATAGTGAAAAAGGTGATTATTTGATATACATTTTAAAATGATTACCACAATCAAGTTAATTAAATCCATCACCTTGTACAGTTTTGTGTATGAAAGAATGGTCAAGATCTATGCTTTTTGCAAATTTCAAGTACAAATACATGTTATTAAATATGGTCACCATGTACATTAGATTTTCAGAACTTATTCATCTTATAACTGAAAGTTTGTACCCTTTGAACAACACTTACCCATTGTTCCCCACCTCTCACCCCTGGCAACCGCCATTCTACTCTTTGTTTCTATGGGTTCATTTGCTTTTATTTTGTTATTATTGTTCAGATTGACAAATAAGTGATACCGTACATTATTTGACTTTCTCTGTCTGACTTATTTCCTTTAGGATAATGTCCCCTACTTTCATCTATATGTCACAAATGGCAAGATTTCCTTCTTTTTCTAAGACCGAATAATACTCCATTGTGAGTGTGCATACACATCACACATTGTCTCTATCCATTCATCTGTCAACAGACATTTATTTCCACATTTTGACTATTGTGAATAGTGCTACCCTGAACATAGGAGTCTAGTAAATCTCCCAGATAGTGATTTTGTTTTCTTTGGATATATAAAGAAAAGTAGGAGTGTTGTATCACGGGGTGAACGCTCAGTCACTCAGTCATGTCGGACTCTGCGACCCTCCAGGCTCCTCTGTCCATGGGATTTTCGAGGCAAGAATACTGGAGTGGGTTGACATTTTCTCCTTCAGGGGATCTTCTCGAACCAGGAATTGAACCCGTGTCTCCTGCGTCTCTTGCATCTGCCGGCATATTCTTTCCCACATCGTATGGTAGTTCTCTCTTTAATTTTTTGAGGAAGCTGCATTTGGTTACCATAATGGCTATACCAAATTACATTCCCACTGAAGTGTACAAAGGTTTCCTCCTCTCCACATCCTTACCAGCATTTGTTACCTCTTGTCTTTTTATTTGTCTTTTTGATGATAGCTATCCTAATATGTTAACATCTCATTGTGGTCTTGGTTTGCATTTTCTGATGATTAGTGATGTTTTTTTTTTATTTTTTATTTTTTAATTTTTTTAATTTTAAAATCTTTAATTCTTACATGCGTTCCCAAACATGACCCCCACTCCCACCTCCCTCCCCACAACATCTCTCTGGGTCATCCCCATGCACCAGCCCCAAGCATGCTGCACCCTACGTCAGACATGGACTGGCGATTCAATTCTTACATGATAGTATACATGTTAGAATTCCCATTCTCCCAAATCATCCCACCCTCTCCCTCTCCCTCTGAGTCCAAAAGTCCATTATACACATCTGTGTCTTTTTTCCTGTCTTGCATACAGGGTCATCATTGCCATCTTCCTAAATTCCATATATATGTGTTAGTATACTGTATTGGTGTTTTTCTTTCTGGCTTACTTCACTCTGTATAATTGGCTCCAGTTTCATCCATCTCATCAGAACTGATTCAAATGAATTCTTTTTAATGGCTGAGTAATACTCCATTGTGTATATGTACCACAGCTTTCTTATCCATCCATCTGCTGATGGACATCTAGGTTGTTTCCATGTCCTGGCTATTATAAACAGTGCTGCGATGAACATTGGGGTACATGTGTCTCTTTCAATTCTGGTTTCCTCGGTGTGTATGCCCAGCAGTGGGATTGCTGGGTCATAAGGTAGTTCTATTTGCAATTTTTTAAGGACTCTCCACACTGTTCTCCATGGTGGCTGTACTAGTTTGCATTCCCACCAACAGTGTAGGAGGGTTCCCTTTTCTCCACACCCTCTCCAGCATTTATTGCTTGCAGATTTTTGGATCGCAGCCATTCTGACTGGTATGAAGTGGTACCTCATTGTGGTTTTGATTTGCATTTCTCTGATAATGAGTGATGTTGAGCATCTTTTCATGTGTTTGTTAGCCATCCGTATGTCTTCTTTGGAGAAATGTCTATTTAGTTCTTTGGCCCATTTTTTGATTGGGTCGTTTATTTTTCTGGAGTTGAGCTGCATAAGTTGCTTGTATATTTTTGAGATTAGTTGTTTGTCAGTTGCTTCATTTGCTATTATTTTCTCCCATTCAGAAGGCTGTCTTTTCACCTTGCTTATATTTTCCTTTGTTGTGCAGAAGCTTTTAATTTTAATTAGATCCCATTTGTTTATTTTTGCTTTTATTTCCAGAATTCTGGGAGGTAGATCATAGAGGATCCTGCTGTGATTTATGTCTGAGAGTGTTTTGCCTATATTCTCCTCTAGGAGTTTTATAGTTCCTGATCTTACATTTAGATCTTTAATCCATTCTTGAGAAAGAAGAATGGAACGGGAGGAATCAACTTGCCTGACTTCAGGCTCTACTACAAAGCCACAGTCATCAAGCCAGTATGGTACTGGCACAAAGACAGACATATAGATCAATGGAACAAAATAGAAAGCCCAGAGATAAATCCACACACATATGGACACCTTATCTTTGACAAAGGAGGCAAGAATATACAATGGAGTAAAGACAATCTCTTTAACAAGTGGTGCTGGGAAAACTGGTCAACCACTTGTAAAAGAATGAAACTAGATCACTTTCTAACACCGTACACAAAAATAAACTCAAAATGATTAGTGATGTTGAGCACCTTTCAAATCTCTACCAGCCAGTTGTATGTCTTTTTTTTTTTTTGAAAAAATATCTATTCAGATCTTTTGATCATTTTTAATTTTGGTGATTTTTTGTTTTTCTCAGTTTTACTTTTTGTTATTGAGTTCCAAAATTTTACATTACATTTAATCTGTAGATCATTTTTCATGCTATTAATTTTAACAATATTAATTCTTCTAGTCTTAAGTATGACATATATTCCATATTTTCACTTGTTTCTTTCAGTTTCCTTTATTAGCATCTTACATAAGTGTACAGATATTTTCTTCCTTGGTTCAATGTTAATTATTCTTTTTGATGCTATTATAAATAGCATTGTTTACTTATTCTTTTGGTGGCTTGGTGATATTGTATAGAAATGCCATTGATTTATCTTATATGATGACTTTGTATCCTGCAGTTTACTGAGTTCATTTATCAATTCTAACAGATTTTTTGGTGGAGTCTTCAGAGTTTTCTATATGTAAGATGATGTCATCTACAAACAGAGACAATTTTAGTTCTTCCTTTCTTATTTGGATGACTTTTACTTCTTTTTCCTATTAATTGCTTTAGCTAGGACTTCCAGCACTATGTTGAATAAAAGTTATGAACAAGGGCATCCTTACCTTAAAGGGAAAACGTCACCACTGAGTATGATATTAACTATGGGCTTATCATTATAATTTGTTGATGTGCTTTTTTTAAATATCTAATTTGAGCGTTTTGATCATGATTGGATGTTGAATTTTATCAAATACTTTTTCTGCATTTATTTAGGTAATTATGTTTTTATCCTTCATATCTTAAAGTGGTGTATCACATTGCTTTATTTGTGGACATGTAGCCATCCTGAAGTCCCAGGTGGAGCAGTGGTAAAGAATTTGCCTCTTAGAACAGGACATGCAAAAGACCCAGGTGCAATCCATGGGTCAGGAAGATGCCCTGCAGGAGGAAATGGTAATCTACTCCAGTATTCTTGCCTGGAAAATCCCATGGACAGGGGAGCCTAACAGGCTACAGTCCATTTGGTCACAAAAAGTCAGACATGACTTAATGACTTAGCCCGCACACACACACACACAGCCATCCTTACATCCCCCAAGATTAATTCATACTTGAGCACAGTCTATGATCCTTTTAATAGTGTTCAGCTTGATTGTTTTGCTCATGTTTTGTTGAGTATCTTAGCAACTATGTTTCTCAACGTTATTTGCCTATAATTTCCTTTTCTTTTGGTGGTTCTCATCTGGTTTTGGTATCTGCTTTGGTTGGGTTTGGGTTTGGGTTCTCATCTGGTTTTGGCCTTGTAAAATGAATTTGGAAGCGTTCCCTCTTCTTTAATTGAGGAGGATTGGCATTATTTCTTCTTTAAATGTTTGACAGACTTTACCAGTGAAACCATCTAGATTTTGAATCAGTAATCAAAATCTCCCAAAAGAACAATCACCTTACTAGTAGCTGGTATGTTCAGACTGTCTGTTTCTTCATGATTCAGTCTTGGTAAGTATGTTTCTAGGAATTTACCCATTTCTTCTGGGTTATCCAGTTTGTTGGTATATAATTGTTTTAGTAGTCTCTTATAATCCCTTGTACTACTGTGGTTATCAGTTGCAATTATTCCTCTGTAATATCTTATGTTTTATTTGAGTCTTCTCTCTTTTTAAATATTCTAGCTAAATATTTGTCAATACTGTTCATATTAAAAAAAAACCCACAGTTTTTTTTTTATTATTATCTTTCTAGTCTCTCTTTCATTCCTATCTGCTTTAATCCTACTTCCTTTCTTCTCCTAACAGTGGACTTAGTTTGCTCTTTTTTTTTTTTTTAGTGTTGATGTAAAGTTAGATTGTTTGAGATTTTTCATTTTTTCTTTAAGCACTTATTGCTACAGGCTTCCCTCTTACACTGACTTTGGTGCTCTCCATAAGCTTTGATATGTTGTATTTCCATTTTCATTAGTCTCAAGACAACTTCTGACATCTTCTTTGACCCATTAGTTGCTCAGGAGCATGCTGTTTAATATTCACGTTTGTGAATTTTCCAGTTACCTCCTGTTACTGCTTTCTCATTTTGTACCATACTGATTGGGAAAAAAATCTTCGATATGACTTCAGTCTTCTTAAATTTGTTAGGACTTGATCTGTGGCTTAACATATGATCCATCTTAGGAAATATTCTGTATGAACTTGATAAGGATGTGAATTCTGCTATTGTTGGCTATTATATGTATGTCTGTTAGGTCTATTTGGTCTAACGTATAGTTCAGAATGTTTCTTCCCATATTGATTATTTCAATGACCTTTCTGTTTCTGCAAGTGGGTTTTGAAGTCCCCTACTATTATTATCATTCTGTTTCTCCCTTCCAATCCATTAGCATTTGCTTTTTGTATTTAGGTGCTCCCATATTGATGCATATTTACAACTGTTATATCCTCTCGATGGATTAGTCCTTTATCATTATATAATGTACACCTTTGTCTCTTGTTATAGTTTCTTACTTAAAATCTGTTTTGTCTAATGACGTATAGCTAACTTCTTTTCTTTTGATTTCCACTTGCATGAAATATCTTTCATTGCTTCACCTTAAACCTGTATGAAAACTTAAAGCTGAAATGAGTTTCTTGTAGGCAGCATATGGTTGGGTCTTTACTCCTTTATCCACTCTGTCTTTTGACTGGAGAATTTAATCTACTTAAATTCAAAGTGATTATTGCTAGGTAAGTGCTTACTACTGCCATTTTGTTCATTGCTTTCTGGATATTTCAGAGATCTTTTGTTTCTGTCTTCCTTTTGATTATTAACTGCTTGATTCCTTTCTCTTTATCTACTGTATATCTACTATAGGTTTTTGTTTTGTAGTTACCATGAAGCTTATAAAAAAAAAAATCTTATAGTTCAGTCTAAGGTGGTAACAACCTAACTTCAACTGTCTACCAAAGCTCCACATTTTTTGGATTAATTAGTTATTTTTGTTAATTATTTATTTAAGGTATGGGCTATTCAGAGTTACAAGTAGTAGATACCCAGAAGAACATTTCACTCAGGGACATTTCTCACACACCTTCTCCAGTCACTCTTGCCTCATCAGCTACGTAGTCTTTTTCTGTTTCATTCTCTTTTTCTGTCATTCTATAATTCTGTCTAAATATTTTCTCTTACAAATATACCTTAGCCTATCTCCTGTATTTTAAACCTTCCTATGTGACGATTGAGCAACTTCACTTTCACTTTTCACCTTCATGCATTGGAGAAGGAAATGGCAACCCACTCCAGTGTTCTTGCCTGGAGAATCCCAGGGATGGGGAGCCTGGTGGGTTGCCGTCCATTGAGTCGCACAGAGTTGGACACGACTGAAGCGACTTAGCAGCAGCAACAGCATACAGAAGATAACTGATTCCAGATTTTCTGCATGTATTCCCTCTAAACACATTAAATACCATCTTCAAATTTATAAAAACCTATTACACTAAAGATGTTAACTTCATGCTAGGGCAGAGTAAATATTATTATATAGACATTTACATAATATAGCAATATAACTATATGGCAATATAATTTTATGTTTATATACATTTTATATATTTTATGTTATATATATATACATATATATGTATGTAATATAAATGCTTGAACATAGATATCACTAAATAACATTACTAAATATTTAACTATGAATGAAATTTATCTGACAGGTATATTCAAAAATCATTTTTAAAACTTTTCCTGTCATATATAACTAATTTTAACATAAAATTTCCAAAATGTATTCAGAAGTAAAGATTCTTTAATCAAATTGTTTTTATTGATGAGGAAATTGGGGCTCTAAGCTACATAGTTTTACTAACAGTATTAGTAGATGCACTAACTTGTAGTGTTCTCCCCATTTTACAGATGTGAAAACTGAAACACGCCTAATTTATCCAGTGTCATACAGTTGACCAGTGAGGAATCAGAGAGTTGAACCCCTGAAATCTCTTAGTTCTGGGCTCTAAAAACTGTGAAATACTGCATATCTTAAAATCTTTTATTTCAAATACTCTTTCTCTTATGCCCAGTTTAATCTTAAATCTCATCTAGTTAGAAAAACAGAAAACTAAAAGTAAAAGCAATCTTTTTTCAGTGGGATGTTGCTTACATGGTTTTTCCTCTTCCTTCTGGGAAAGATAATCATTAATTATAAATGATTGCAGGTGAGTTGCAGTCAGCCCAGGAACAGACAAATGACAGTTTCTGAGAGGAATCTCTAAGGTCTTCATGTAGCTGACAGTTCATGGGAAGGACAAACCCAACTTTCTAGGGGAAAAAAAATAAAACAGTAATCATTATTTGCCTTAAATTATAAAAACCAGACTCTAAAGCTAAAGATGAGTAAAGTTCCTTCTTAGAAATTCTAGGACAAACTATTCTTTATTTCTTCCATGTATTACAGATCTTACAAATGTTTCACATTGCAAGTATTACAAAGAGTCACCCTTTTCCAGGGTCTCATAAAACCTAATTAAATAATATTTATGTGAATTCAGTTGATCAAGAAGAAAATTACATCTAAATCTTCACCAGGTAACTTTGACATGTAAGCTTTTTTTCAAAACTACTTTCAAGTTAGGATTGCATTGGCTCACCAAATTTGGCCTCTGGTTCTCTTAGTTACACTGCATTCCCTAATGCTGTTGCAGTGGAGATAATTATAATTCATTCTTATTGATCAAAAGAGTGACTTTCTTTTTGGGTCTTAGCTGACAAAGACTTAAAGCAATTGCTCCTGGCATTTTCACATTATTATGAAAGCTGTCTTTCCTCCTCTTTACAGTAAGCAATAATGCATGGATTCCTATCCAGTGCTCTCATATCTAATAGTGCATGAGCTTAAATCAATTACAAATTTATATTATATACACTCAGTGTAAAATATTCAAGAGGATGAAAATATACCAGTGCAGAAAGCAAGATAACAATGGAAAATATATATTTCATCTTTTATGAGCGAAGATATTTTAATACTTATATATAAAAATACCAATTATATTAGTATTTAGTTCCTTAAATCATAAATTTATTGATAATTTTTTGCAAGGGATTCTGTAATCTTAAACGTCTTTTCCTTATTTAATAGCTTAAGTCAAAGAAAGAAAATTATGAATTGCTGAAGCTCAAACACTTTTATTATAAATTAACCCTTTTATTTCTTTCCCTTCATTGGTCCTGTGTTCAAAAATATTTTTTGCTTTTCATTCTTCATTGATAAGCTAATATGTTTCTATTTTTAAAATTAAATATTATATAACTACTAGTAAAATGTTTTAAGCATTATAAAAATGGTGTCATGATAGTTAAGTTGACATACTTTTAGTCAAAATGAAGGAAGTTAACATTTTATTTCACTGTCCATTATATAGTTTTAATATCTTGATAAGAACTTGGAGATCAATTTTACTGGTTTCACCATTTGCAAACACTTGGACTTCTATATTGAAGTCACTGTTATAAAAGGAGTTTTGTTTATTTTTCTGTTCTCAGGATACCCTTTCTACTCTAAGAATCATAAAATATTTCCACTCACTTTTTTAATTAAAAAAAAGTTGTATACTTGCTCAATTTCAGTTAACATGAAACATCTAATTTTTTGAATCCTTTCCTTTGGTATTTTTAATGTCTCAGAATTCACATTAGTAAGATTTAACTACATGGTTCTAAGTAGATAACAAAGAATATGACTAAAATGAAAATATGAAGGTTTTACATCCTTAGGCCAGTGGCTTATCTATTGGAGCATGTTCAGTCCCTGGTGTGGCACAAAAACACTTGATTTCACTCTTGCTCCAAAAAGAAATACCTCTGTATAAATGGTCCATGTAGCAATTTGATCATTTACAATTGAAGGGCCACTTTAAACCAGAGTAATACACCCAAGAGAGTCATGGTTTCCACCAAAAAACAATCACAATAGACTGATGCAGTGGTTTCAGGCACCAGAGGGAACAACTTCTTCATAGAGAAAACCTTAAAATGAAGCAGCCTGTTCCACAGAACAAAGTGTCTCCTTAGAATGAACAAGTAAGGTGGCTTGGCTGAAAGTGCAGATGGTTTCCTCCAAAACTATTGTGATTAGCTGATATTTCCATTTCTCTTCGGCCTAAGTCTTCTTCACCTTGACATGCGATGACATTATTAGAAGGGTTTCAGAAATTGTAAAATAGAAAAAAATTATTCGTGGAGATACACTATTAATATATTTTAAAAGAAAGACATAGCTCTACTATGAAGGATAATATAAGCCAGACCAGGAACACAGGCACATTAATGCCTCCTTGAGAGAGAGAGACAGAGAGAGACACAGAGAGAGAGAGCGAGCGAGAGCAAGAGAGAGAGAGAGAGAGAGAGAGAGAGAGAGAGAGAGAGAGAGACAGTGTGCGCGCGCACGCGTGTGTGTGTGTGTGTGTGTGACAAACTCAAACCAAAGGAGATAGCAAAGGATCTTGGAATGAACCATAATCCATAGAAGTATGCAGCCAAAGTTGAAGAAGGAGTGTGAATATTCCTGAGAGCTCATGTTATGATCAGGTGGCAGCAGCAAGTTTTTCTCTATGAAGTTTTTAGTTCATAAAGAAATAATCATAATATATCAGATAAAATTAAATATAAGTACAATATTTTGCCGTAGATAGAACTAGAACTGATTCTAATTCTGTGTACAGGTATCCCTTCCTTTGCTGAATAATTTGTGCAGCCAAATTGCCTACAAAGCAAATTTTGCAGCACTGTTCTCAAGTCATAGAGAAGACAAATCAGTTGGAATCCGTGTACTTAGATATTAGTCCCAACAGTTGCACTCCTGATGGCTGTGTGAATTTGAATAAGTTATTCTCTAACCTAAACTCAGTTTCCTTACCTATGTACAATTGAAAGTTTTTCTGGTTCCTGGAAATATCCAGTAAAAAATAGGCATGAAGTACGTATATATGGCTCCTAATGCTTGGAAACTTGGTTAATGCGATTTTTCTTTCTCCCTGTATTTATTTGTTTTCTCTCCTTCCCATATACTTTCTAGCTTATTGTTGAAAGCCAGAAAGAGAGAGAGAGCACAATGCATTTATGGGAAATTCCTTCAGTAAGTTAACTTTCAAAAGATAGGAGGACTAGGTTAGTGCACAATATCCTTGGTTTATCATATAGCACGACTTATATCTCTTTACTTATTAGAGGATTTCATATTTCCATGCCTCTTCAGAGATAATTCTCAACATCCAATCATTCCCATACTGAATTATCTCTCCCCATTGGTATGCCGGTAGGGACTATTGTATTGCAAAATAATCTGAGGCTGTATTCAGATAAAGCAGAGAAGAATGTCATTCATTACAATGTTTCATATATGCTAAGTTCAACACATTTCCTTCTCTGGATTTGAGGTACGTCTAACAATCAATGACATGTCACAGTGTTAATTGGGACTATTATTTTTGCTTTTAAAATCAACCTGAAATAGTGATGTATCAAATATTGGCGGGATCTTAAAGTCAAGGAAACATGGCGACAACGTCTGCCATAGGCGCAGAAGAGACCATATAGACCAGCCTTCAATTTTCATACAGTGTATGAAAGAGACCTTCCAGGGTCTATGAAATATTTGTAGAAGTCAAAGTTTTACTGTAGAGAAATGTCTTTTTTTTTCTTACCTTGAGACATTTTGCTCATTTATATATTATTTTATAACTAAGTGTGTGTTAGTCAGTGGCAGCCAACTCTTTGCAACCCCATGTAGACTGCCAAGCCACTCTGTCCATGGGATTCTCCAGGCAAGAATACTGGAGAGGACAGTCATCCCTTCTCCAGGGGATCTTCCCAACCCAGGGATTAAACCTTGGTATCCTGGATTGCATGCAGATTCTTTACTGTCTGAGTCACCAGGGAAACAGTCATATACTACAGGAAAAAATACAAAGATGTAAAGTGTGATCCTATTAAGTTCAAATAAGTTAAATCAGTTATTTTTTAAAAGAAATCATTAAAACCATGGCTAGAATCTTACAGTCTATATCTGCTGTAAATTATTATAGTTATATAAATATTAATATTTATATACTATATATTTCTGGCTATATATGCATTGATTCAAGGCCACTAATTCTAAATTTTAACTTCTTTTAAGGAACTTATAATCAAAGACACATTATGACTATAATTGGTGACTTTCTTTCACACTGATACCAAAAATCATTGTACATTCTACAGTGAATGGGATCTTACATTTACTATAATACTATTGAAAGATACTTATAAAAGTAAGTAAAAGACTGACTTACTTATTGATTATATATATATATGTCTGTTACTATACGTTTTTTCCTCTTAAAATAAATTGCCCTTCTAGAGTATATATTTTAGGAAAGCATATTACAAACTTATAATTGCATTTAAGAGCAGCTACATTTCTATCTAAATATGCAAAGAACTCGGCGTTTTGAAAGCATCCTTTTAATTCCAAAAAAGTAGTATTCCAAAAGTATTCCAAAACTTTATTGATGAATAATACTACATCATTTGCATAGAACCTGAGTTTAAGCTCAATGATTACAGTTTTCCTGGTGTTAAGAAACTTATTTTGAGAAAATATCATTAAATTATGTTCTTTTAACAATATTATAAATTTTACACTTGATTTAATGGGAAAAATCCATGAAGAGATTTACAAGTTCATTAAAATATACATTTTAAAATGAGTAAAAACACATAGATTGAAAAATTGTAACCTTTTATCTGGCATAATTAATAAATTTGAGAATGCCTTGTATTGTTAAATGAAGATGAGTGAGTAAAGATATAAGTGTGAATATTTATAATTTTGTCTTAATATTGAAAAGCTGCAAAGTTATTTCACTGGTGGTTTGAGTAAATACATAATAGTTTATTCATACAATAGAGAGAGTATGCTGATGTTTAAAACATTAAGAAAAGAAACAGGCCCATCTATGAATATAAAAATTACTGTCCTTTAAATAAGGTTATTAAAACTACTACAGAGTTACCCATGTTTTGAGAAACACAAATGCTTATGTTTCTAATATTTGAAAAGATGTGTACACTTCTGATTTTCCTGTAGTGAATATACCTTGCTTTGTATCAATAGAAATGGACAACAATTTTAACATAAATACACCTTATTCAACAGAACTTAACAAATAGAACAGCTGGGAAATATAACAAAAATTTAAAGACAGTTTTGTCCTCTCACACATTTTCTTTCCTAACTTGTGTAAAGAAATAATATGTGTGTTATTTGGCTTATTGAGTGTTTCACTTTAGGCAGGCAAAGGGTTTTGGAACCAGCGCATGTACAGAAATAGCTCTCTTCCCATGTAGACATTCCCTGCACAAACTGGGAACTTGGGAACTTAGATGATAAGGATCTCTCACACACACCCTTAAATAATGATTCGATTGAAATTTGGAGCCTTCTTTTGCTCATATTGAAAGTCATTCCCAAAAGAAGTTGTTTCAGATTGTATCATTACTATTTGAACTGGCAGCAGTGACCTGATCTGAGCACAGGGCCTTCATCCTGACCTTTGATGTGCTGTCAGAAGATAGGTTAAATCCCAGGCTTTTGGCATCGGGTTTTAATTTGATATTGTGGAAATGAATTGCATACTTAGTAGTAGGACAGATAGTGACTGCTTATTACCTATCTTGTGAAGCCGTTGGAGGCACTGCTCAGGTGGAACAATCAGGAAAAAATTAGAATTTGTCAGCTTCATTATGTGTCTGGTAATTTGCCTCATTCATAATAAGTGTTTAGAACATTTCTGATTAGCTGTCAGGAATTTATTACTTCTGACAATAGACTGTTGCCACGTGTATTCTGGGAGAGCACTGGTTAACAGCATATGGGAACTGTTTCTCCTGCTGCTTGAAGAAATATTTAGCAGTCCTACAGTTTTAGGAACTATGAGAAAACAAAGTGCTGAGATCAAAACAAAGAGGATGTGAGCTTCTTACAATACAGAATTCATAAACGTCTTCCACTATGTGTCTGACAATGATATATATGTGTATTATAGGTATGTACTTAAGTGTGTGTGTGCACATGATTTTAGAAGAATGTTATGTATTTTAAAAGTAACAAGAAACCTTGGAAATTGAAATTCAAAGTGGATTTATCCTGAACAGCAGGGCAAAGCTCTGTTTTAGGAAAAATTAAAAGCATATGTTTCAGAATTCAGCTCTAATTTGCAATGAATTGCTTCAGTAAAACCACTTATATCAGTATTGTTAATCTTAATGGTTACAAGTGACCCACGTTTTAATAATCCAGACCATCGGTCGAGTACAAATCTTTTTTTTTTTTCTAATTAAAAATGTTTGACCACAAGAGGGAGTTCCTTGCCAACTGTTTACTTATCCTCAACAGATATTACAGGCCTGGATTTCCAAAGAAAAATGCCTTCAGATATATTTAGTTTGTTCTGTGCTTTTGGACTAAGAAAATGATGACAATCTATTTAAATGTAGGCCTTCATAAATTTCCAGATTAAAATATAATTTGCAATATGAAATTTTTAAGCTAACATGCTAATCACTTTTTAAGAATAAAATGATGTACCACGTTTTTGAAAGAGCTTCCAAATTTGTACCTGCAAAATTGAGATGTACTGGTTTGTGAACAGAACCCACAGAGACACACCGAGGAGCTTTTGAGGGTGCAGGTTACCTTTCTGTACACCAGTTTGCTTACTTTCCATGAGTAAAGATAGCTTCACTTACGTAAGTTAATGCATATATTTTTGCTGAACTTGGTACCATCAGTGAACAGTGCATAGGATATGTAATGTGACATTCAAACTACAAAATTAACATATTTGGAGAGGAAAAATGTGTTCCAACTAGCGACCTCCTTAGAATGTAAGTAATGGCCATTTCCCTCATGATTAGGTGCATAATATACACACTAATTGATCCAAAGATTAGAAAGCTAAAAATATTTCCTACTTCATAACAATTTGAGTTAAAAGTGTGTGTAACTCAGAGCATCCCAGTGAAATGTACACTGAGAAAACTTCGAAAAAGAATCAGCATAATTAGGAAATGTGGTTAGTTATTGAATACTGTTCCAGGCTACTTTTCATTTCAGGTAAAAGGGTAACTTGCTTTAAAATTTGTGAACAATCCCCCCAAGAGCATGATTTCTCTTGTGACTACTTCCAGAAGGCTACGCCATAGCATTCAGAAGTCACACTCCACAGCATCTTTCCTTATCTTTTGATTAGATCAAGAATTGCCTCCAAGTCGAAGCACATGAGCACTTAGAGATAGACCCTCCAGAAATACATATCGAGATAATTAACAAGTATAACCATAGTACATGCAGTAATTTTGGCAAAACTTATTTGGAGAAAAGGACTGCATCTCACATGTGTTCCTGGTGTGCCTTTACTGCACTGGCTGTAAATATGGGATATAAGAGAGGAAAATACCAGTAATTCTTTTTGCCGTTCCCTCCCACCCCCTATGGTTCTTAGGGTTGTATTATTTTAAACCATTTTTGACACATTTGACCACATGAAGTCATGCATTTTTAAGAGCTGTTCTTTTTACAGTAACTCGAACTGACAAGTCAGGGAAGCAGACTTCTTTAGTGACCCAAGTAGTCCTGCAGCTCACTTGAAAGGGTTCTCTCCACCTGTTTCCAACACACACACCATGAGGAATAAAAAGACAGTGCAGGTTTGCATATATTTGAGAGCAAGAACTTAAATAAAATACAGAGTAAGTCATGAGACATTGTGAACACACGCACATGCACACACATTCAATTACAGACAGTAATACATGTGAAATGAATATTCTTTGTTCATGTAGAGAGGAAGTCATGAAAAATCTTTTAAAATTGAGACTGAACTCAAGATGACATGAAGCTGGATAGATGGAGAATCTCACTCATTTTTTCCGTGCAGTGGTTGTAGGATATTTTGTGTTATACACTATGGAATAGGAGCCTGGAAATTCTCTCTCTCTCTCACACACACACACCCCATACATGCACTCTTCTTTGTGATTTGGTTATATTGATTTTCAATGGATGTATTGAAAATATGCCTAGCACTAAAACTCAGGGAAAACATCTGGACATTTTGGTCTCCTTAATGTAAGAGATTCAGTTATTTGAAAATACGCTTAGTGACCGATATGTGTGTGTGTGTGTGAGAGAGTGTGTGTGTACATGTGTAATTTTTTCTTCCCTGCTTGGTTCCATGAAGACAAAACCTTTATCATCATATGTTGTCATTATGAAACATGGTAATTTCCCAAATTTACCTCACGCACATCTAACACGTTTACCTCTTGAACGCTCCTTGGTAGGTCCCTCATACTATCAACATAAGCACATTTGAAGATGAATTAAGGAATAATGCCAGGGGTCTGGAAGAGAGTGTCAGAGTCCACAAGCCAAACTTCAATTAAACAGAAATAGCAATGGGAAGCCAGAGAGAGACAGAGTGGCTTGTTCATGGGCCACTTTTCAGAACTTTCAAAGTAAAAAAATTGTAATTTAGCATCCTTACATGATAAGATAAAGACTGACAGAGGATGTCAGCCTTAATAGTTGCACTAAGAATTTACATTTATGTGAACTTTTAAGAAGGCTGCTGCTGCTGCTGCTGCATCGCTTCAGTCGTGTCCGACTCTGTGCGACCCCATAGACAGCGGCCCACCGGGCTCCCCTGTCCCTGGGATCCTCCAGGCAAGAACACTGGAGTGGGTTGCCATTTCCTTCTCCAGCGGGTGAAAGTGAAAAGTCAAAGTGAAGTCGCTCAGTCGTGTCCAACTCTTTGAGACCCCATGGACTGCAGCCCACCAGGCTCCTCTGTCCAGAGGATTTTCCAGGCAAGAGTACTGGAGTGGGGTGCCATTGTATTTCTAGTAATGTCCTTTTTTTTTTTACTTGATTCACAAATTTTAAATATTATCAGTACTATTGATGCCTTTATCGTCATGTTTATGAATAAATTTTGATTTCACAGAACCAATTTACAAGCAAGTGTAATAGACAAATTTCCTTAATAAGAATTCTGAAATAACAGAACTTTCTGGCCCTGTGTACCAAGTCAGGTAAGGTGAGTAAGTTTTTAAAATCAAAATATCTTAGATAAATTACAATAATCCATTCAAAAAAAGCCCAGTTTAAAATATGCCAAAATATCCACACGCCACCACTGGACTGAGGGCTTCAGTTAACACTGCAAAAAGCTATCTTTAATAGCTATTGGACGCTCAGCAGGATGAGCAAGGCTGGGATTAGAGATAATGATACTTGTTGGAACGGCAGGGAGGCAAAGGAAAAAGCGATTGGCCTCCCTTGGCTTTGTAAAAGCATATTGGGAAGAAACTTACATTCAGGAGGACATGATACCAGACAGTGATACATTTAATAATCTCAATATTTCTCTTTTCTTTTAAGTTGATCTGAGACGGCTCTTTCGAATTTAAATATAGCATTGAAATACATTGTTAAATCTCTTCATGTTGATGCCTTCTTTTTTTTCCGGTTTCCTTGCCTACATTCTATCTCAATCCTTGTCCTCTTAAGTGAATATTAGTGTGTTGATGTTGTGAGGAGATGGTCGAACACCTTAACCTTTAGTCCAAGCGAATTGGGGAAGCCAGATTGATGTGTCTCATGAGTTGCTGTGGCTGTGTTACTTCCATCTTCTGAAACTTAGAGACCTTCCCATCATGTTCAACAAAATACAAATATCATAGACTGGAGTTTAAGTTCCCCTCCTAAAAGATATTAGTCTTCCATTTTAACTGACACTGCCCCCATGTGAAACAGTCTTTGAAACATTCCTTTCTGGCTCTTGTACCACGAAGATAATTTTCCTCAGGCAGGAATATCCATACTGTCCTGATAGAAATTTATCTACCATTTAAAAACCTACATCAATAGGCATGTGTTCTATAAGTCATTCTCCACATCTCTTATGAATGAAGCACCTACTACCCATCTCTTGATAACAATCATTTTGTACCACTGAAATAGCATGTATGCTGGAATTATATCCACTCCAGTTCTTGCCTGGAGAATCCCAGGGACAGAGGAGCCTAGTGGGCTGCCATCTATGGGGTTGCACAGAGTCGGACATGACTGAAGGGACTTAGCAGCAGCAGCAGCAGCCAGAATTATAGATATTTATATAAGGGGCTATCTTCTCATCATATTTTGGGCTTCCCTCACAGCTCAGTTGGTAAAGAATCCACCTGCAATGCAGGAGACCCTGGTTCGATTCCTGGGTCGGGAAGATCCCCTGGAGAAGGGATAGGCTACCCATTCCAGTATTCTTGGGCTTCCCTTGTGGCTCAGCTGATAAAGAATCCACCTGCAATGTGAGAGACCTGGGTTCGATCCCTGGGTTGGGAAGATCCCCTGGAGAAGGGAAAGGCTACCCACATCAGTATTCTGGCCTGGAGAATTTCAGGGACTATAAAGTCCATGGAGTTGCAAAGAGTCAGACACAACTGAGCAACTTTCATACATAGCACAGGCCATGTCATGCCTAACTTAATTGCCTGTTTTTTATGTAACAGACTCCGCATAAGTTATCTGTGAATTGATGAGTTAGTCAAAGTTTGACTAAAATAATATATTGCACTGACATGTTTATTAACAAAGATAACCTAACTTGTTAAGATTTTGCATCTATTTAAATTCATTACATTTATCATTACCTATTGTTCTGGATTGTTCCTCCAGTGGCCTTAGGAAGTACTTCTGTTTGTTCCCTCATTGTCAAGGACGTACGTTATAAGAGGATTAGGTCCAGTGAGTAAATTGAGGCCCAAGTGTTTAATTTTCTGGCTCATTCTCTGACAGGTTACCTTGGGATGACTATTTCTTTTGATTAAACGTCAGAGCTCCCATCAGGAGGTCCTCTTCCCATCTTTCTTCCAGTTCCACTAACTGTCCCCTCTCCTCTTAACCCTTCAGACTTAGGTCTGATACTAAATCTCTTTTGTTACTAATCCTGAGAGACCGCACTATTTCTTGTGGCCATTCCCCATTCCACACATGCCACGGACAGTACCTTTAAAACTCTCTTGGTGTGTTTCCTATTTAATTGTGTCATCTACTTTCCAAAAAGATCCCAAATTATAATACTTCTAAAAACATGCATGGGTTTTGGGGCACATATACACTGTCATAGTATAACTACAAATTGACAATACTCAACAACCATGGGGACTTACATAAACTAACAAATAAATATGCTTTCCCAAGAGGACTGTAGAAACAATCTGGAATAATTCGGTCACCATTAATATGATTGACTGTGGTGTGAGCATTAGCTTAGGTACTATTTTTAGCCGTTACTATATAACAAAGACCCTGGCTTCCCTGGTGGCTCAGAAGGTAAAGAACCAGCCTGTGATGCAGGAGACCCAGGTTCAGTCCATGAGTCAGGGAAGATCCCTCGGAGAAATGAAAGTCTACCCACTCCAGTATTCTTGCATGAAGAATTCCCTAGACACAGGTATATATAAATATACCTATCTTTTCTTTTCAGTATTTAAAGTAGCTGAAAGTGATTATAACCCTTGCACAGCCATCTCTTGTCAACCAATGCCTATATAAACTCAATACACTCATTATTCAAATTATATATATATATACTCAAATTATAAATATATATACATTATATATAATTATTAAAATTATATATATATAATTTATATATATACCTTAACGATAAACACCTTTTATTTAAAAGAAATTCTATATAAATTGAGCTACTTACCACTGAGAAGTTACTGATGTAATTTGTTATTCATCCGTAAGTAGGCAACACTGATTGCAAAATTGTTCTTTAACATGTGTAAACTGTCTTGTTTCTGTTAGGGGCTGAAGAGACCCAATTGCAGTATGCAGTTTATCAAGAGTGGATATAACAAAACTGTGTATTTAAAATAATTAATAAAGCATGTACTTGAAATAACCTCTTTTGGAAGTTTGAGAATTAAAGTGGACAATTTGTGTATATAATATCAATCTTCTGGTGGGACACTACACACAAAATCAACAAACATAAAATGCTACAGTAAAAATCATTTTCTGCCTTAAAGTTAAAAAAAGTTCAAGTCAAAAGGCTTGCATTTTAAAAGAAAACATAATTTTTTGGTTAGTGTGCTTAAATGCTTTTCTCTAGCTACAATATGGCTGAACCAATTTGAATCCAATTTTATAATTAAAAATTGCTCCCCCTCTGTGAACTTGTAGTAATGTTTCATCCAAAAGCAGATTATTACAACCAGATTATAAACCCCTAAAAAGAAGGGGGGGCAGTATAAATGGAAACACCCACACAACCTTAAGTACAATATAGCAGCGCAAACAGCATTGCTCTAATGACAGTAATCCTGCTTGCTTAGCTGTATTCATGCAAATGACAATTTAGTACAGATGTGGCACACATTTGCATGGTTAATAGCATCATTTTTTTCTCCTTTTCTACTCCTCTGAAGTATGATCAGCTGCTGTGCCTAACATTACAAATTCTGTGTGCTATTCTAACATTAGTGAAAGCATAAGGCTGGGAGTTTCCTTGTCAGTGATTTGCCTAAAACACGCATATGCACAAAAGGTCGGGAGGTGGAAGAGGTGGCAATGAGGGTTGAAAGTGGTGATTGGTGCTTCACTGGGGCTTTCTCCTTGTAAGAGACTCCCTTTCAAGAATGACTCTGGAATAGAAGCAGTTTTTATTACCCAAATGACCTCAATAGTTTCCTTCTGTTTCAACTACAAATTCAGAAAATTTCACATCTATGTTCAACTCACATAATAGTTTCTTAACTAGATTTATGTACACATCTCTCCCCTTCCATTTGAAAACAAGCATCTCAATTCATGAAAAGAGCACTTCCAGTTTTTGTGAGATTAGATGAAAATAAATATGCAAAATAAGGACAGTTTGGTCTACGTGGAAAACTAATACACATGTAACTTATTAATCTTATTATTAAACATTGCCTGATGCTTAAAATGGGAGCTTCCCTGATAGCTCTGTTGGTAAAGAATCCTCCTGCAATGCAAGAGACCCCAGTTTGATTCCTGGGTTGGGAAGATTCGCTGGAGAAGGGATAGGCTACCCACTCCATTATTCTTGGGCTTCCCCTGTGGCTTAGCTGGTAAAGCATCCTCCTGCAATTTGGGAGACGTGGGTTCGATCCCGGTGTTGGGAAGATCCCCTGGAGAAGGGAAAGCCTACCCATTCTAGTATTACGGCCTGCAGAATTCCAAGGACTGTAGAGTCCATGCTGCTACTGCTGCTAAGTCACTTCAGTCGTGTCCATACGGTCACAAAAAGTCGGACACAACTGACTGACTTTTATTTACTCACTCAATGCTTAAAATGCTGGTATGAAAAAGAACACTATATTAAGTTAAGGAGCTGATGCATTTATAGCCAAGAAAAGTGGTATGTTATCTCATTTTCTGTTGTTGTGCCCAATGCATAGATACACATAAAGAAAGAGAGTCAGGCCCAGAGAAAAGAGCTAAATTTATTCTACAGTAAATACATGTAGACTTCTGTTTAACATAACACTACAATAACATTTATGGATTGTTTCATTTTAAGAAAAGACCCTGATGCTGGGAATGCTTGAAGGCAGGAGGAGAAGGGGATGATAGCAGATGAGATGGTTGGATGGCATCACCGACTCAATGGACATGAGTTTGCACAAACTCTAAGAGCTGGTGGTGATGGACAGGGAGGCCTGGCATGCTTCAGTCCATGGGGTTGCAAAGAGTTAGACATGACTGAGCAACTGAGCTGAAATGAACTGATTTTTAAGAAATTATGGAAGATTCTTATATTTCATTTTTTAATATGGAAGAACATTTCATATGTTCTGTGTTTCTCATCACTTTACTAAATTTCAAAATTATATCAGTTATTCAATCTAACCCTTAGCTAAAAGGAGCCCTAATTCTCACTTCAATATTTTCTGCATTTTTCTTCATTTACTTGATTTTACGCTTCCTCCAAACCTCTAGCCAATCCCAAGATACACGCTACCATTTCCTACTGTCCAAAGATACTCTTTCCTTCAAATTACATGTCTGACATCTATGACAATTCTTGACCTTTGTACAGTGCTGTTTAGACAGTATTGGTATCATTTTTCAAGGACATAGATAATTGATAGATTTATGTGGAGTTTTATATAGAGAAAGTTTCTATAAAATAGTTACATATGTAAAAATGTAAGTACATAAAATTATAAATTGTACATCTAAGCCATTAGATTCCTTTTCCACTTTCTTCATTCTACCTAAATGTTTAAATAAAAAATAAGGCCAGTTTGACCAGTAAACAGTAGTATAATGTTTGATATATGAATGTGACTTCTATGTACTAGGCTTCATTGCTATGCAGATATTTTACTATATCTTACAAAGATTTATAAATATTGGAGTGGCATGATAAAATTATTGATTGAGAAAAATATTCATAGCAATGTAGAATGGAATAGGAAAACACAAAAAGAGGGAAATTTTTATTTTTGATGTTAAATTTTAATTAGAGTCCCTTGACCAGATTCACAATTTTTCTTTCCCAGCCTCAATATCTGTAAATGATTTTTTTAGAATTAATTTCACTTTATATTGGAGTATAGTTTATTTACAATGTTGTGTTCAGTTCAGTTGTTCAGTCATGTCCGACTCTTTCCCACCCCATGAATTGCAGCACGCCAGGCCTCCCTGTCCATCACCAACTCCCTGAGTTCACTCAAATTCACGTCCATCGAGTTGGTGATGCCATCCAGCCATCTCATCCTCTGTCGTCCCCTTTTCCTCCTGCCCCCAATCCCTCCCAGCATCAGAGTCTTTTCCAATGAGTCAACTCTTCACATGAGGTGGCCAAAGTACTGGAATTTCAGCTTTAGCATCATTCCTTCCAAAGAAATCCCAGGGCTGATCTCTTTTAGAGTGGACTGGTTGGATCTCCTTGCAGTCCAAGGGACGGACTCTCAGGAGTCTTCTCCAACACCACAGTTCAAAGGCATCAATTCTTCAGTGTTCAGCTTTCTTCACAGTCCAACTCTCATATCCATACATGACCACTGGAAAAACCATAACTTTGACTAGATGGACCTTTGTTGGCAAAGTAATGTCTCTGCTTTTGAATATACTATCTAGGTTGGTCATAACTTTTCTTCCAAGCAGTAAGCATCTTTTAATTTCATGGCTGCAGTCACCATCTGCAGTGATTGTGGAGCCCCCCAAAATAAAGTCTGACACTGTTTCCACTGTTTCCCCATCTATTTCTCATGAAGTGATGGGACCGGATGCCATGATCTTTGTTTTCTGAATGTTGAGCTTTAAGCCAACTTTTTCACTCTCCTCTTTCACTTTCATCAAGAGGCTTTTGAGTTCCTCTTCACTTTCTGCCATAAGGGTGGTGTCATCTGCATATCTGAGGTTATTGATATTTCTCCCAGCAATCTTGATTCCAGCTTGTGTTTCTTCCAGCCCATCATTTCTCATGATGTACTCTGCATATAAGTTAAATAAGCAGGGTGACAACATACAGCCTTGATGAACTCCTTTGCCTATTTGGAACCAGTCTTTTGTTCCATGTCCAGTTCTAACTGTTACTTCCTGACCTGCATATAGGTTTCTCAAGAGGCAGGTCACGTGGTCTGGTATTTCCATCTCTTGAAGAATTTCCCACAGTTTATTGTGATCCACACAGTTAGTTTTAGGTATATAGCTAAGTGATTTGGTTATACTTCTATCCATTTTTTTTTCAGATTCTTTTCCATATAGGTTATCATAGAATACTGAGTAGAGTTCTCTGTGCTATATAGTAGGTCTCTGTTGGTTACCTATTTTATAAAATAATGGTGCATTGGAGAAGCAAATGGCAACCCACTCCAGTGTTCTTGCCTGGAGAATCCCAGGGACGGGGGAGCCTGGTGAGCTGCCTTCTGTGGGGTGGCACAGAGTCGGACACGACTGAAGCGACTTAGCAGCAGCAGCAGCAGTGCATCTATGTTAATGAGAAACTGCTAATTTATCCCTCCCCCATACATTTTTCCTTTGGTAACTTTAAGTTTGTTTTTGAACTCTGTGACTCTCTTTCGTAAGTAAGTTCATCTGTACCATTTTTTTTTTTTTTAGATTCCGCATATAAGTGTTATCATATGACATTTGTCTTTTTTTTCCCTCCGTCCCTCTTACCTTATTTTTTAAGCTTTTATTGGAGTATGTATATTTGATTTACAATGTGTTAGTTTCAGGTGTACAGCAAAATGAATCAGTTATACATAGACATATACCAATTTTTTTAAAAATATTCTTTTCCCAAGTAGGCCATTACAGAGTATTGAGTAGAGTTCCCTGTGCTATACAGCAGGTTTTCATTCATTGTCTATTTTATGTATAGTAGTCCGTGGGGTCACAAGAGCTGGACATGACTTAGTGACTAAACCACCACCACCAGTGTGTAAATAGTGACTAAACCGCCACTACCAGTGCGTACATACCAATCCCAATCTCCCAATTTGTCCCTACCTTCCTTCCCTTGTGGCTCAGCTGATAAAGAATCTGCCTGCAATGAGGGAGACCTGGGTTCGATCCCTGGTTTGGGAAGATGCCCTGGAGAAGGGAAAGGCTGCTGACTCCACTATTCTGACCTAGTGAATTCCATGGACTGCTTAGTCCATGGGGTCTCAAAGAGTTGGACACGACTGAGCAACTTTCACTTCCTTAAACCCTAGTAACCATAAGTTTTTTCCTATGTCTTTGACTCTATTTCTGTTCTGTAAAAAAGTTCATTTGTACCATTTTTTAAGTTTCCACATATAAGTAATACCATATAATATTACTCTTTCTCTGTCTGACTTACTTCACTCAGTATGACAATCTCTAGGTGCATCCACGTTGCTGCATATGTCATTATTTCATTCTTTTTTGTGGCTGAGTAATATTCCATTGTATCTATGTACCACATCTTTTTTATCCATTCACCATTCCATAGACATTTAGGTTGCTTCCAAGTCTTGGCTATTGTAAAAAGTGTTGCAATGAACATTGGGGTTCATGCAACTTTTAGAACTATGGTTTTCTCCAGATATATGTCCAGGAGTGGGATTGATGGATCATATGGTAGATCTAATTTTAGTTTAAGGAATCTCCATACTATTCTCCATAGTGGTTGTACCAATTCATATTCCCACCAGTGATATAAGAGGGTTTTCCTTTTCTGCACACCCTCTCCAGCATTGCTTATAGACTTTTTGATGATGCCATTCTGACTAAGAGTCAGATATGACTGAGCAACTTCACTTTCACGTTTCACTTTCATGCATTGGAAAAGGAAATGACAACCCACTCCAGTGTTCTTGCCCAGAGAATCCCGGGGATGGGGGAGCCTGGTGGGCTGCCGTCTATGGGGTTGCACAGAGTTGGACATGACTGAGTGACTTAGCAATAGCAATTCTGACCAATGAGGGGTGATACTTCATTACAGTTCTGATTTGCATTTATCTAATAATTAGTAATGTCGAGCATCTTTTCATGTACCTTTTAGCCACTTATATGCCTTCTTTGGGGAAATGTCTGTTTAGATCATCTGCTCCCTTTTTGTTTGTTTGTTTGTTTTTTTTTTGATACAGAGTTGCATGAGCTGTTTGTATATTTGAGATTAATCCCTTGTTGGTTGCTTCATATGCAAACTTTTTTGCCATTCTATGGGTTCTCTTTTCATTTTGTTTATGGTTTCTTTTGCTATGCAAAGCTTTTATGTTTAATTAGGTCCCACTTGCTTATTTTTGTTTCTATTTTCATTAGTCTAGGAGGTGGATCCAAAGATTATTGCTGAGGTTTATGTCTAAGAACATTCTGCCAATGGTTTCCTTTAAGAGTTTTATAAAATCTGGCCTTACACTTAAGTCTTTAATCCATTTTTGAGTTTATTTTTGTGAATAGTATTAGAGAATGTTCTAATTTCATTCTTTTACATGTAGCCCTCTAGTTTTATCAGCACCACTTATTAAACAGACTGTCTTTTCACCACTGTATATTCTTGCCTCCTTTGTTATAGATTAATTGACCACAGGTACATGGGTGTATTCCTGGGCATTCTCTCCTGTCGCATTGATCTATATTTCTACTTTTATGTCAATACCATACTGTTTTGATTACTGTAGGTTTGTAGTAAATTCTGAAGTCAAGAAACCTGATTTCTCCAGCTCCATTTTTCTTTCTCAGGATTGCTTTGGCTATTCCGGGTCTTTGTGTTTTCATAAAATTTAAAACAAAATTTATTTTAGCTTTAACTTTAAATAAGCTATGATAATAATGCAAGTGACCTGTGTAGATGGATCTAGATATAGAAATTTTTGTGCAAATGAGAAGAGGAAAATGGGTTCTTGAAATGCTTAAAGTACATAATTAAAAGGAATTGGTGACTTTTGTCTTCTGGTTCTACATGTAATGATCTTGAAAGTATTCGCTCCTTCCTCACGAGTAAAAAACTAAGCAAACTTAAAATCAACGACTTGTTTGTGTTCTATAGGAAGACACAGGGCAAACCACTGCCCTCAAAATTAGAGACAGAGAGACAAATATAGGGAGTTGGCTTACCAGAGCGAAACTCACAAACAGAAACCTATGCTGAGATAGAAAAACCTGAACTCTGATTGACAAATTGCTAGAGGTATAGTGTGGATACATCTGAGTGTTAAAAACTCCAGGGGACCTTCACAAGGTGGCACCTTAGTATAGTGGAGTTTAATTCCAAGAAATCAACCAGGTTCCTACATTAAAAAAAAAAAAAATCAGAGGAAAAATATCCTCTTGTTTCCTTCCCTGGAGAAGGGAATGGCAACCCACTCCAGTATTCTTGCCTGGAAAATTCCATGGACAGAGGATTCTGGGGGGGCTACAGCCCATGGGGTCATAAAGTGCAATTAACAATATCACTTTCACTTTCTGGTAGGAATATAAACCATTTTGAACAATGCCAGAATGCTCTATTTCTCCTAATAAAGGCTGCCCTCAGGAGAAACCAGTTAACCAGAGCTTAACCTGCTGGACTATTTTCAAAATCTAACTGACATTAGAGAAGAGAAATGCCCAATGCCAATAAACTTTAGCCATTCTGTTGTGTCTAAGGGGAGAAAAATTCTGACAAGTTTTTATGAAATCCATAATGCAGAGGCACAGACTTACTATGAGGCTATGACCTAATCAAAATTTGTGGGCTTGAGTGAAAACAGTGCTTAAAGAAGAATTTATAGCATTAATGTAGATACCATTGACTATGAACAATGCAGAGATTAGGGGTGCCAGCCTCATATGCAGACGAAGAATCTGAGTATAACTTTACAGATGGCCTTCTATATTGCTGATTCCACATCCATGGCTCTGCATCAGAGAACCTTGTGAGAGTGGTATTGGGTATGGTGATATCTTTTCAGATAACAACACTAAATGTGGAATCCATGAAAGAAAAAATTAACAAGCTAGACTATATTAACTTTGAAAACATCTGCTCTGAAAATGACAATCTCCACAGAATAAGAAGACCAGCCACAGGCTGGGAGAGAATATTTATACAAGAATATGTTTTCCTCTTTTCTAATAAGGGACTATTATGCAGGGTTACAAAGTCTACTTCAAAATCAACAATAAAAACAGAAACAACCCAGATTAAGAAAATGGGGCAAAGACCTTAACAATAACTCACCAAAAATAGAAACAGGGAAAATAGGCACATGGAGAGATGTATCATCAGGAATGAAAATTAAAACAGCAGTGAGATACCATTACACACTTACCAGAATAGCTGAATCTCAAACAGTGAGACATGAATTACTGTCAAGGATCCAAAGCAACAGAAATTATCATTCATTGTTGGTTGTGGTTGTTTTTGTGTGTGTGTGTGTGGTTGTGGTTCAGTCACTCAGTCGTGTCCAACTCTGCAACACCAAAGACTGCAGCATGCCCGGCTTCCCTGTCATTCACTATCTCATGCAGTTTTCAAAACTCATGTCTATTGAATCAGTGATGCCATCCAACCATCTCAACTGTGTTGTCCACTTTTTCTCCTGCCTTAATCTTTCCCAGCATCAGGGTCTTTTTCAGTGAGTCAGTTCTTCATATCAGGTGGCCAAAGTACTGGAGTTTCAGCTTCAGCATAAGACCTTCCAGAGAATATTCAGGGTTGATTTCCTTTAAGATTGATTTTTTGATCTCCTTGCAGTCCAAGGGACTCTCAAGAATCTTCAACATCACAGTTGAAAGCATCAGATCTTTGGTGCTCAACCTTCTTTATGTTCCAACTCTCACATCCATACATGACTACTGAAAAAACCATAGGTTTAACTACACAGACCTTTGTTGACAAAGTAATGTCTCTGCTTCTTAATATGCTGTCTAGGTTGGTCATAACTTTTCTTCCAAGGAGTAAGTGTCTTTTAATTTCATGGCTGCATTCACTGTTTGCAGTGATTTTGGAGCCCAAGAAACTAAAGTCTCTCACTTTTTCCATTGTTTCCCCATCTATTTGGCGTGAAGTGATGGGACCAGATGCTATGATCTAAGTTTTTTGAATGTTGAGTTTCAGGCCAGTTTTTTTCACTCTCCTCTTTCACCTTCATCAAGAGGCTGCTTAGTTCCTCTTCATTTTCTGTCTTAAAAATGTGATCGTCTGCATATTTGAGGGTATTGATGTTTCTCCCAGCAATCTTGATTCCAATTTGTGCTTCATCCAGCCCGGCATTTCGCATGATGTACTCTGCATATAAGTTAAATAAGCAGGGTGACAATATACAGCCTTGATGTACTCCTTTCTCAGTTTGGAACCAGTCTGTTGTTTCTTGTCCAGCTCTAATTTTTGCTTCTCTACCTCTCAGGAAGCCGATAAGGTCACCTGGTATTCCCAAATCTTTAAGAATTTTCTAGTTTGTTGTGATCCACACAGTCAAAATCTTTAGCATAGTCAATGAAGCAGAAGTAGATGTTTTTCTGGAATTCCCTTTCTTTTTCTATGATTCAACACATGTTGGCAATTTGATCTCTGGTTCCTCTGCCTTTTCTAAATCCAGCTTGAACATCTGGGAGTTCTCAGTTCAAACACTGCTGAAGCCTCGCTTGGAGAAATTTGAGCATTACTTTGCTAGCATATGAGATGAGTGCAATTGGGTGGTACTTTGAGCATTTTTTGGCATTGCCCTTCTTTGGGATTGGAATGAAAATTGACCTTTTCCAGACCTGTGGCCACTGCTGAGTTTTCCAAATTCGCTGGCATTTTGAGTGCAACACATTAACAACGTCATCTCTTAGGATTTGAAATAAGTCAGCTGGAATTCCACCACCTCCTCTAGCTTTGCTCATAGTGACCCTTCCTAAGGCCCACTTGAGTTCACATTCCAGGATGTCTGGGACTAGGTCAGTGATCATCCCATCGTAGTTACCTAGGTCATTAAGATCTTTTTTGCATATTTCTTCTGTGTATTCTTGCCACCTGTTCTTAATATCTTCTGCTTCTGATAGATGGATACTATTTCTGTCCTTTATTGTGCCCATCTTTGCATGAAATATTCCCTTCGTATCTCTAATTTTCTCAAAGAGATCTTTAGTTTTCCCCACGCTATTGTTTTACTCTATTTCTTTGCATTGTTTACTTAGGAAGTGTTCCAAAAGTCACCTCATTAACATAAACTCAAGTGTGGTTGAAAGGCAGTTGTTGAATAACAAAAGATAATTTGTTGCTTTAGGAAATTCCAAGGAGTTTAGGACCTTTACACAAGGAACAGGGACAAAGACCAAATATACATTTCTTATAATCATAATATCACTTGTGCTCAGCAAATCAACACTCTTCCCCTCCTTCCAGTTTAATTAGCTTTTCATTAAGAATCTTTTGACATACCCACACCTAGGATTTTATTATAGGGCAACCGACAAAGAAATCTCTTTCCCGAATTCCAGATGTAAATTGAGACAAAGGCTCAGTGTTTGCATTTCAAGATTTTACCTGATGTTCCACTCTGGGATGAAACAAGGAGAGACTGAAACACAATCAGGTTGCAACCTCCGAGTCTGTGCTTTGATC
This sequence comes from Ovis canadensis, assembly GCF_042477335.2. NCBI lineage: Eukaryota > Metazoa > Chordata > Mammalia > Artiodactyla > Bovidae > Ovis > Ovis canadensis. The sequence continues at coordinate 104,433,595 of NC_091249.1, forward strand.
TCCTTTCTTTTTCCAGCAGTCCTAGTACTCCTGTGAATATTAGATTCTCCTGATCCTCAATACCCTATTCTGCTTCTTTGTATCAGGAAGTGGTGTTGTTTGCTTCTTTTTACTAAAGGGGAGAAAAGTTTTACTTGACCCTTTCAGGGTCACTAGCCAGGTCTGAAAATTGAACTGACAAAGACAGATTAACAGGCAGAAAGCATATACATTTTATTGAATGTTTTACATGTACATGGGGGCCTTCACAAGAGAATAAAGACACAATATGGTGACCAGAGCAAGAAGGTCTTATACTTTGTATACAAAAAAATAATAAATTTGTAAAAATATTGACAAGACGAAGGGGTTTGGGGTTAGGGATAGTACCTGGTCAAGAAGTAACTAGGAAGATAGGGGTAAAGGTAGCAAGGTTTATTTGTACAGATTTCTTGGCCCCAAATTCCCTATCTCAGGTGACAAGAATGCATTATTTTCCTCCTAATACAGGGAGGAAACTTTCATATGCAGATCTGTCTTTTGCATTCAGGGAAAAAGAATGAGTGGAGGGAGGTCAGAGTGTTCCTTTCCTGCCTTGCCAATTTCTCAAATTCTTTTAAGATTTTCTTTCTTTTTTTTTTTTTTTTTCTTTTAAGATTTTCAATAGGCCAAGGTGCCATATTTTGGGGTAGCATGTCCTAAACCCCACCATCACATTCAGTTCAGTTCAGTCGCTCAGTCGTGTCCGACTCTTTGCGACCCCATGAATCGCAGCACGCCAGGCCTCCCTGTCCATCACCATGTCCCGGAGTTCACTCAAACTCACGTCCATCGAGTTGGTGGTACCATCCAGCCATCTCATCCTCCGTCATCCACTTTTCATTAGAGAGGCAATAAATTTGAATTTTATTTTCTCTTTTAAGAAAGACAATATCAAGCCTACTGTTTCACTGTGAACTTGGAAAAATTCTACCTTGTCAGTGGATGCGTTAACCCTTTCTTTCTCACATGTATTTGGATGGGGTTAGTTACACAGACAAATTTTCCAAACCCACCAAAAAAAAAAAAAAGATTCATTTCCAGATATTTATTGGCTAAAAAGATCACTGAAGGAAAAGAATTGGCTTCAGGGCAAAGTTCAGAACAATTCTTAATCTTCAGAAACATGGTGCAGAATTGAGCTCCAAGGGCTCAAACTCTTAAAGTTGGTTACTCCAAAATTATGCTCTTTTGCTTCAATAAGGAAACTGTTGGTATTATTAAGTAGTCTTCCAATCAAGTGGTCATTAAACACAGAGTCATATTGCCTCTCATAAAAAAATCAAGTCTTACACTGTGCATCACATCTCACTTTGCATTTTCAAATTGAAATCATGTATGAGAATTATGATGCTGCTGCTGCTAAGTCGCTTCAGTTGTGTCTGGCTCTGTGCGACCCCATAGACAGCAGCCCATCAGGCTATATATGACTGGGTGGGTGCTAAATCAAACCTGGAATCCTAACTATAAAAGGATCTAAAATGTAACTTTAACTTAGCCCATGGTAACTCATACTATAAGGAAGTTGAAATGGATATTGAATATGCCAATCTACAGTATATTACATGCCAAACAATGAAGACAGTACATGGTACAGGATAATTTAAAAAATATTTTTAAAGTGTTTTTTGGTTATCGTTGTTATTATTTGTGTTAGAATTTAAAATTTTAACTTCATTTTTCTCACACTCAGATAAGTTCACTATTTCCCTGACCATATTAGATCTAAAATATTCAGGGTTATTTAATGGACATTTGCCATTTGTTTAAACCCACCCGAAACAGAATTGTAAATGGTCCAAATGAATATCTCGGAATTTACTTTTTCCTAAAGCTAATATCTCCTCTCCACTCTAATTGTCTTTGATTTGTTCTAGTCTCTTCTATTTCTCTTTTCTCACATTTTTTGACTCAGTTTTCTTACCTGATTTCCTTTCCTTTTCCTTTCCTTTCCTCTTCATCTTGCCTTTTATCATTCCTCTGCCATTTATTTTTTATCCTTTATGTATTTGCATTGCATGGACATTGAAGAAGCATCTTTTCACTTTAACAATTTTTCCAAATTAGCAGTTAAATTGACTTGAAATACTTAGCCATGTTTCTATACTTTAATAGCATGTTATAAATTAATTTAATAACTTGCCTATTTTTAAAGATTGAATGCTTCCTTTCATTCTCTTTGTCAATAATAGAATTATATTCCTATCCAATAGAAATTAATAATTTATAGAGGAAGATGATGTGGTTCCTGGTTGCTTGTGTCACTTTTACATATTTCTAAAAATGTAAGGTGTTTCACAATATGTAAACCCCCCAAAATAGCTAGGAAAATTCTATCACAGTTGACACTTAATGCTTCTCCATTAGAATCTGTCTCCTGGCTGGCTTACTTTTATCACCAGTATTTATGGCACCATTCTCAAGGAGATTTAACATTTTCAAAGATATCACAGCAATCAAAACCAGGCAGACAAATGAGCAAAAGAGAGCATTGCTTTTGAGAACCAAACAAAAAAAGAGTTTCACGTAAATAGCTTACAGGTAGGATTGACTCAGCTTCAGGTGATGGAGAGAGCGGATGGAAATCATGGTAATGGGTCAGAGAGCCAAGAAAGTTATGTTAGCTGAGCTAATATGCAATGAATTATTCTAAACTCTGTGCAGAAAATCAAAAGAATTGCACGGCAGAGTGCTATTTGTACAAAACTTGTCTATAGTCTATATACAGCACAAAATAGGTAGCAGTTTATCTGATGATAGGAAACTATAGTAACGCCTCATCTAGATAGCATTCATTTTAAACTATATATCTCATATACATAATTTTTACAAATTCCCCTTCATAAACTATTTAAAAAATTTTGATCCAGTTAAACTACATTTTCCCACAATATATTATTTTGTACAGTGTATTTTTCTAAATTACTGAGATTAAACACATTTTAGCCCTTTAGTGAAAACATGGGTCATCATTTTGAATATTTATCATCAAACATTTTTAATATCACAAATCCTTGTCAGTTTTTGTGTACCCGGTCTTTCCTCTTTGGTACTAAGTGATCACTTTTACTTGCATCATCCATTTCCTTCTGGCTTCTGATCCTAATGTATTATAGATTAGAAAGTCTGCTCACTAGCTATGAAAATTTAGCCAAATTACTTAACCTATATGTACCTGTTTCCTCATCTATATGTGGAGGCAATGGTAGCATACTCATGTAAGGCTGTTGTAAGAGATGACAAAATATTCCATGTGAAGTATTTAGAAGTTTGTCTGAAGTTCATTGTTCAATAGATTTTATCATTAAACTACAGAGGAAATTTGAAAAGAATCATTGAGAGTTTCTCTTTACTCATATTTCTTTTCCAGCAAATGACTATTCCGGGTTATACATGTTATAAATTTGTTTAAAGTTCCTGTTGTGACATCTGAAGTACATGTGTGCATGTAAATGTTGACACATTTCAGAACACAATTTATAGAGAGCAAAAGAGAGTCAGATTCACTTTTACATGTTAAATAGCTTTTCTAGAGTGTCAAAAGTTGATAGCATCTTTTCCAAAGGGTGCCTTATTCATATGAACTAATTAAGTGAATGAGTTTTCTAGCTTTAATTAAGTGGAGTGTTTATATAGGTATATGCATGTTTGTATATTCAGAAGCAATAAGGGTAAGATTTTAATACAGAAAGAAGAAATAGGCACTAAGAAAGTTCAAGCCTGTTCAATTAAAAATTCTACCTGATAGTTTTATGCAATGCAAAGTTAATGGAGTGGTTCGAATTCCATAAAGTGGTACTTTTTTTTATCATCTGAAATGGCTCATGGATCTCATATGAACATACCTAATATTTCTGGAGCATTACCTCTTCAGAGGTATAATCACACTGTGTATCAATAAAGATGAAATACGTGGTAAGTGAAATTTTACTTTCTAGGTGCTTTGGGATTATATGGCTAATAGCCATGGGGCAGACACTTAGGCAATTAGAATAGGGAGACTGCTTAGCTCTGAAAGCATAGGCAAGATGCTAAAGTGTGCAAAATGAGCTCACCAGATGGGGCAAAATTGGACCTTCATGGAGGATCTTAAGTTTTGGTGTTCAGGAGCGCAGAGAGCAAATATGCTTAGGATATTATTTTAGGGAAGATAGAAGAAAATGGAAATAGTGGGAGTATACCTGGGCCAACTGCATTGTCTTTTGTGATCTAGTTCTGTGGGAAGATTGATAGACCTACAAGAATCGGGACTCAGCTTCTAGCAAAACAGCTGAATGGCTTTAGACAACCTATGTCTCTGTGAGTCTCAGTTTTACCTCTTACAGAATAAAGATATTCAGGAACGTTAGCTGAGTGCCTGCCATGTTCAAGCTGTCAAGCTAGGCTTGGGACACTATGAAAGATGACACAATTCCTTCTTTTGGATTGGGAGCCTTCCATTATGAAAAGGAAGATTGATATCCAGAGAGGTACTACAACTTTTATTTCTCCTATAGGAAGAGAGTGGGAGAAGAGAAGGAGTGTATCATCTTAATTGCAGATGGGGGCAAAGAAGTGAAATAGTAGGTATTTGTGAGGGATATGGAGATAGCAGAGACTTCAGACAGGAAGGGCATGGTGGAAATTCTGGGTACAGCAAGCCCTCTGACACGGGGGTCAAAGACTAGAATGTAAACACTGGCAAGTAGTTAAATTATCAAATCTTGAATGCCTATGTGTTTTGAGGAAAACAAACACTCTTGTTGAGCTAAACAGTCAATTGTCATGGCACTCTGGAGTAGGGTGAGAAAGATTGTAAGATTTCAGTGCAAATAGTTATCACACTATATCCTGATAGGATTCTATTCTAACTCCATTGATATGAATCAGACAATTGTCCTGAGCTGTGTAGAGTCACTTTTTGCAATAGCTTCTCACATAATTATCCTTTGAAAATCCTTGAGAAACTTTCACATGTAAATGTTTTTACAATTATCTGAGGCTATGAATCTACATCAGGATGAGTGCTATAGCATCTTCAATGTAACTATAAACTTTTAAATTTCATGTTTAGACTCCCTCAGGGTGATTGCTATAAAGATTATTCAACACAATGTAAAAAAAATGGAAGGGATAACAAGCATGAAAAGTGTCCCAACAATTATCACTTTCTATTTAAAGGAGAGAGTGATTATCCTCTAAGTTTAACTTTGGTCCTACAACCCCTTAAAATGATATAAGGGGAAATAAACTTAGGTTCATTTGGGAATCCTCAAAATGCAGACCGGAATATTAATAACTAAATGCACTGCAGGTAGCATTGCACATCCCCCATGTTTATTGAATCCCTTTGAATATCTGACAATTAGGGAAAACTATTTAGAACAACACGTGGGACAGACTAGCAATGTATCCTATGAATAGCTTATATCACATAAGGTGCCAGATGATCAGTTTTAGTAAATCCTACTTTTATGCTCTTGGTCCTAAATAAAGCTTCTAACATAAAGGTGATGGACAGGGAGGCCTGGCGTGTTGCAGTCCGTGGAATCACAAAGAATTGGACCCAACTGAGTGACTGAAGTGAACTGAACATAAAGGAAGCAACTGTTCCATCATGATGTGTCATAGCATTTTAGAAATGGAAGAAAGTTGCATATGCATCAAGTACAATTCCCTTGGACTATGTATTAGGGTCCTCTAGAGAAAAGAATCAACAGGAGATGTATATCCTGCTGAAAGAAGATAGAGATTTATTATAGGAATTGTTTTATGTGATTATAGAGGCTGAGAAGCCCCACAGTCTGCCCTTTGTGAGCTGGTGTCATTCATTCTGAACCCAAAGGCTTGAGGAGTGCCAGTGTCCAAGGACATGAGAAGATGGGTGTCCCAGTTCAGAGAGAGAGACCGGGTGAGGGAATTCACCCTTTCTCCACATTTTATTCTGCTTGAGCCCCTAAGGAATTGGTGGATGCCCACCCACATTGGGGAGGGGCACGTGCTTTGTTCAGTTTTCCAGTTTGAATGCCAGTCTCTTGGGGAAACATCCTCACAGACATACCTGCAAGTAAAGGTTTACCAACTAGCTGGGCATCTTAGTCCAGTCGAACTGGCATATAAAATGAACCATCATAGTCTAGGTGAAGAGAAGTGAAAGATATGCCCAAGTCCACACAGACCTAAACCTTCCCCCTGACTCTTAGTCCAAGGCTCTTGCACAAGCAGCTTGATGCTTTGTTATGCAGTAATAACACTAAATACAAATTTTAATAGTTCTAGGGAACTTGTGAGTTGTGAGAACATATATTAAGCAAACCTAATATAAGAAAATCTATGTTTATGTACATGGTTGAATTTCAGTAATTTGTATCTTTGTATAAGTGTTTTCACTGAAAGCTTCCTTTAAGGCACAAACCATTAGCTTATTCAAAATTTTATTGGTTTGTACTATATTAATGGCACTATGTATTTATAATGTAAAATATACTCATAACTGCTTTTTAGTTATTTGCCTTTTTTCTGTTCTGGGAGGGTCTAAATGTGTTAATGGATAGATAATACAAAAAGAAACTTGATTATTGCCCTGGTAACAGGCAGCCAACAAAAATTATTTCAAAATTTATGGCACTTATTTTGCATAGAAATATAGGGAAATGTCTTGAAAGTTATGACCCTGGTTCTAATATAGGGAGGAGTAAGCCTGAGGAGGACTAGAACAGTAATGTCTAAGTATCTAACACTATTGATTGGTCAGAGAATAAAATATTAAAAAAAATAAAAGATTTAAAAAATTTGATTCTCTTATCTATATACCTTATAAAATATTACTACTGTTTGAAAAACAAAATTTGAAATTTTCTTATACAGTGCTTCTTCTAAAATCTTTTCATTAGATCTTAAACATTGTTGAAAATCTTAACATCCTGGATAATATGCTCGCTGATTCTCCTCTCATATATGCCACTAAGTGCATGCCACTTAGTAGACACATAACACAAATTTGTTGAATGAATACATGGTAATTTTCAATGTAGGAATAATTTTAATACATCAAAGAGAATTATTCAATTTCCTGGTCTTTAAACATTTTATTAGAGGAATAAATTCTCACTGCGAATGATCGTTATCTCAACTTTATTATCTCCTGTTTATTATGGATGTTACACAGCAAGTGGAAACCAGGATATCAATTGTTCAGTAACCATAACTACTAAGGATTTTCTCATATCGGTATAACTAGTCAAAGAAGTTTGATCAAAATACCAAGGAGTGTTTCACCAGTAATCAAGTAGTGCATTTTAACTGTGTCCTCAATCATTGAGCCCAACCAAAAAATCTATACTAAGAAGTTTATGTTGTGATATTAAAATCTAGATAAATTGCAAACTGCAGTCCAAGATTACTTAGATCATGTCTTTATCTTCTTTAAGAAGCTGCAGTAACTAAGGAAGCATCTGTAAATTGAGTTTAAACTACTCCATAACACCGCTGACTTCCTGTCCATTTTTCTGTGACTAAATATTACAGGGCCCTAGAACTGACAATAGCCTAGCCTGTCCCCAGTGCATGTCCTAGAAAAGAGTCAACAGAGTCACGAGCAAGTGTTACGTTCCTGATGTGACTTCTGCAAGTCTGCAGTGATGGTCTCTTGTCTCTCACTTCCATCCTCTGTGTGCTCCTTAGATGAAGACCCAGCCCGAGGCAGCTTACCAGAAACCCAGCTCTTTTTCATTTGAATTGACCAATCCAGACTTAGGTCAGCAACAACCCCTAAAAAACTCTGCCCGCAGACCCTACTAAAGGCATATGCCTCAGATCCTGTAGCTCCCTCTCTGCCTGTATCCTACCTGGATCACCCTGTATAACTGTTGTAGGCACGTCCATACCTCCAGGACCTGTAATAATCTTATCTCTCACCTTGCCTTCAAGTCTTTATTGAATTGTTGAACACCCTGGGGGCTCTACTTACATGTTCAGTTCAGTTCGGTCCCTCAGTCACGTCCAACTCTTGTGATCCCATGGACTGCAGCGTGCCAGGCCTCCCTGTCCATCACCAACTCCCGGAGTTTATTCAAACTCATGTCCATTGAGTTGGTGATGCCATCCAACCATCTCATCCTGTCATCCCCTTCTCCTCTCCCCTTCAATTTTTCCCAGCATCAGCGTCTTCTCAAATGAGTCAACTCTTCACATCAGGTGGCCAGAGTATTAGAGTTTCAGCTTCAACATTAGTCCTTCCCATGAACATTCAGGACTAATCTCCTTTAGGAACTTTAATGTTAATTTAACAAAAATCACATGGTACTAGGACTTCTGTTTCTAGAATATAGATAACATTATCAATATGATATAAATACATCAATGACACTCAAGTAAATATTTGGCTACTGACAATTGCAATAATTTTGGAAATACAAAGAATTTGGTGTAATAGGGTGAATTTTACTTTGTGCATCATTCTTCTTATAGCCTATGCCTATAGGTAAGCAGCATTTAAAATACTCTATTGAAGAAGGAATCTTGGCCAGATTGCTTGCATTAGCTTTGGAAACTCTTTGTTAACTATTCTTCTACGATTACAGTGAAGCCTGAGGCCATATTGAAGGGTAATTGAATGACGATTCTTGGTAGTAATTTGCAGAAATTAAGGAATAATTTTCCACACTGTGTTTATTGACCTTGTGAAAGCTATTGATGTCATTAAAAGGCCTGGCTACATAAAGATAGTCAAGTATTGTGGTAGACTTAGCTTTCTGCCACTAAATCCCTCTGTCAGAGTTGGGGTCATTTCATGCCTTTTTTTTTTTTTTCCACTTACTCAATAAATGGTTATTGAGTGTCTGCCCTGTTTCAAGCCTCTCAGTTGATGAAGGAGCAACAAATAATAGTGAATAAGAAATGATTTTTTGTGTAGCTTGACATTAGTAGCTTAGGAGATTCAGATTTAATACTGGGCTCATTTTGACCTCCTATGCAGATTCAAACAGCTGTGTCTCCCACTTGTTTTCCTATCTCTGAGTTATTGCCTTGTTTCCTAGCTTGGTACTCCTTGAATTTGGGGGATCATTTTGTACATGCTTCCTTCTAAGTATTTCTAATTCTACCCCTGATCCCCAGAAGGTTTTGCCCCACTATCACATTCCCTACCTCAGCATTGCCATCACAAGCCATTACCAGATTCCTCTGATTGTCTGTTTCTCTTCCATTCTGGGACTTTGAGATAGATTTTGCTATTGGAACTTCTCAGTGCAAAGTGCATGCCAGTTTCAACTTCAATTATTTCATGACAGTCTTAGGACCTTTGCTATATATTGAACAGTAAGGATGCAGAGCAAAGAAACAGAGGAAAAGAACAAAATGGGAAAGACTAGAGATCTCATCAAGAAAATTAGAGATATCAAGCGAACATTTCATGCAAAGATGGGCTCAGTAAAGGACAGAAATGGTATGGACCTAACAGAAGCAGAAGATATTAAGAAGAGGTGGCAAGAATACACAGAACTTTACAAAAAAGATCTTTAAGACCCGGATAATCACGATGGTGTGATCACTCATCTAGAGCCAGACATCCTGGAACGTGAAGTCAAGTGGGCCTTAGAAAGCATCATTACGAACAAAGCTAGTGGAGGTGATGGAATTCCAGTTGAGCTATTTCAAATCCTGAAAGATGATGCTGTGAAAGTGCTGCACTCAGTATGCCAGCAAATTTGGAAAACTCAGCAGTGGCCACAGGACTGGAAAAGGTCAGTTTTCATTCCAATCCCAAAGAAAGGCAATGCCAAAGAATGCTCAAACTACCGCACAGTTGCACTCATCTCACACGCTAGTAAAGTCATGCTCAAAATCCTCCAAGCCAGGTTTCAGCAATATGTGAACCGTGAACTCCCTGATGTTCAAGCTGGTTTTAGAAAAGGCAGAGGAACCAGAGATCAAATTGCCAACATCTGCTGGATCATGGAAAAAGCAAGAGAGTTCCAGAACAACATCTATTTCTGCTTTATTCACTATGCCAAAGCCTTTGTGTGGATCACAATAAACTGTGGAAAATTCTTCAAGAGATGGGAATACCAGAGCACCTGACCTGCCTCGTGAGAAATCTGTATGCAGGTCAGGAAGCAATAGTTAGAACTGGACTTGGAACAAAAGACTGGTTCCAAATAGGAAAAGGAGTGCGTCAAGGCTGTATATTGTCACCCTGCTTATTTAACTTCTATGCAGAGTACATCATGAGAAATGCTGGACTGGAAGAAACACAAGCTGGAACCAAGATTGCTGGGAGAAATATCAATAACTTCAGATATGCAGATGACACCACCCTTATGGCAGAAAGTGAAGAGGAGCTAAAAAGCCTCTTATGAAAATGAAAGAGGAAAGTGAAAAAGTTGGCTTAAAGCTCAACATTCAGAAAACAAAGATCATGGCATCTGGTCCCATCACTTCATGGCAAATAGATGGGGAAACAGTGGAAACAGTGTCAGGTTTTACTTTTTTGGTCTCCAAAATCAATGCAGATGGTGACTGCAGCCATGAAATTAAAAGACGCTTTCTCCTTAGAAGGAAAGTTATGACCAACCTAGATAGTATATTCAAAAGCAGAGACATTGCTTTGCCAACTAAGGTCCATCTAGCCAAGGCTATGGTTTTTCCAGTGGTCATGTATGGATGTGAGAGTTGGACTGTGAAGAAGGCAGAGCACCAAAAAATTGATGCTTTTGAACTGTGGTGTTGGAGAAGACTCTTGAGAGTTCCTTGGACTGCAAGGAGATCCAACCAGTACATTCTGAAGGAGATCAGCCTTGGGATTTCTTTGGAAGGAATGATGCTAAAGCTGAAACTCCAGTACTTTGGCCACCTCATGAGAAGAGTTGACTCATTGGAAAAGACTCTGATGCTGGGAGGGATTGGGGGCAGGAGAAGGGGATGACAGAGGATGAGATGACTGGATGGCATCACTAACTCGATGGACACGAGTCTGAGTGAACTCCGGGGGATGGTGATGGACAGGGAGGCCTGGCGTGCTGCAATTCATGGGGTCACAAAGAGTCGGACACGACTGAGCGACTGAACTGAGCTGAACTGAAGGATGCAGATATGCAAACAGCTTTGCAAGGGCTTAGAATGTTTGTTTCTACTTTAAATAAGATCTGCTTTACCTTCTAGGCTGTGAGTCTTTGAAAAATAAAACTGGGGAGGAAAAACTTCTCTCTGCCCTTTTGGCTAGTCTTTTGGCTAGTCTTGGAATTAAATTAACATGAGACAGATTAACAGGAGGAAATAAAATTTAATTTTGTACATATGGGAACCTCATATACATGAAAGGTTCCAAGACAAAAGTAAAATGAAGCATATATGTCATCCTGAGCTAAGGAATAGAATAGGAACCTGGGTCTTCCAAGAATAGAAAGGTTATTCATAGGATGATAATGTGAGGAGGAGATATTTACTAATTAGATGTCTGCCCTGCTATGTAGAGGGGGCCACTTAGATAAAATTTATCTTCTGTAATAACTCTTTTCTGGGGAAAAAATTCCCAATTTAAATTCTTCTAGCTAGTTAAAAGAGAGCCTTCTCTTGAACTCACAGGATATCAATTGCCTTTAGCTCAAAATAATCCTTATGCAAAAGTAATGCATATTGGAGAGACTCTGTCTGAACCCCTACAGACCCAGACTGTATTAGGTTGCATTCATGTCCTGTCACTCAGCATTTAATACATGGTTATTTTGTTTTATTAAATACATCAATGCTTAATATAAACATTATTACATAGAATAGATGAAGAGGATCACTTCTTTCTCATCCATGAGTAACTCAGCTCTTTTTCTGCCAAGGAAAAGGAGTCACTTAAAGCTATCATTTCTAAGTCAGCATTATCCACTGCCCCCTATTGTGTTAACTTCAAAATAGCCTAGTGCTTCAGCGATTGGTTAGGCAGAGTCTCCCCTAAATTCCCATAGTAGCCTTCTTGTTGACCTCTTTGGTATTGGCCTAACTAGCCACAGTTTAAAGAAAAGTAAAATCTAATTCACATGCTAAAATATTCACCATTTTAAAGTGTGCAAGCTGGTGGTCTTTAGTATATTCACAGAGTAGTGTAGTTGTGGCAACTATTTAATCTCTGGTATTTATAACTTGTACCCATTAGCAGTCAGTCTTCTTCCCCTCCAGTCTTTTGAAGGAGTCACCTCCTTTCTGTATCATTGGGTTTGCTTATTCTGAATATATTTCCCATAAAAAGAATAATGCAGTATGTGGCCTTTCGTTTTAAAGATTCATCATGTTGCAGCATGAATCATTCTTTTTTTCTTTAAGCATAATAATATTCTAGTCTATGGACGTGTTGCATTTTATTTGTCCCTTCATCTGTTGATGGACATTTGTGTTGTTTCACTTTCTGGCTTTTATGAACAGGGCTGCTATAAGCATTCAACTACTAGTTTGTGTATGGACATATGCTTTCAATTCTCTTGGATATATATGTAGAGTTAGAATTTCTGGGCCATATGGTAACTTTATGTGTAACTTTTTGAGGGACTGCCAGACTGTTTTCAAAAGTGCCTGCACTATTTCACTTTCTGACCAACAGTGCATGAATTTATATTTCTCCACATTATTGCCAATACTTATTATAGTTTGTCCTTTCAATTATAATTAGAATTTGTGAAGTAAGTTTTCAGTATCATTATGATGTGTAATAACCCCCATGACCATTGATGTTGAATATGTTTATCATCTATTTGTACATCTTTGAAAAAAATTCTATTGAAATACTTTGTCCATTTTTTCAGAGTTACTGGATTTTTTTTTTTTTTTACTGTTGAGTTATAATAGTTCTTTATATATTCTGGATACTAGCCCCTAATCAGATGTATAGTTTGCAAATATTTTCTCCCATGCTATGAGTTTCATTCTATGACTTTTTTATTTTGTTCTCTGAAACACCAAAGTTTTAAAATTTAATGAGGACAATTTCATCTTTTTTCCTTTGGTTGTTTTTGGTGTCCTATCTAAGAATTCGCTGCTTGATCCAAGGTTACACACTTTTATACTGATGTTTTCTTGTAAAGAAGTTATACTGTTAACTCTTACATTTAGATAGTTGATCCATTTTTAGCTAATTTTTTTTAAAGTGCTATGATGAATGATCACAACATTTTTCTTTTGCATAGTTGTCTTCAGCACTGTAAGTTGTCAAAAATTTTCTTTCCTCTCTGAATTATCTTGGCACCCTTGTCAAAATTTAATTGACCTTAAATATACAGGGTAATTGTACTCACAATTTTATCCCATTGATCTATATATCTAGCCCTACAGCAGTTCCACAAAGCCTTGATGAATGTAGGCTTACAGAAAGCTTTGAAATTAGGAAGCATGAGTCTTCAAACTTTGTTTTTGCTTTTCATGATTGTTTTGTGTATTCTGAGTCCCTGCATTTCTATATGAATTTTAAGATTTTGAGAGGATTTTGTTGAATCTGTAGATGAATGTGGGGAGTATTGCCATTTTAACAAGTCTTCCACTTTATAAACATCGGATATTGCTTCATTTATTTAAATCTTTTAAAATTTCTTTCCATGGTATTTTATAGTTTTCACTGTACAAGTCTTAACTTATTTTCTTATTTTCATACCTAAGTATTTTATTATTTTTTATTTGCAGCATATATTCAAATATGTAGACCGCACTTACAAAACTCTACAAGTAAACATCTTGTAGAAAATGGATGATAACAAAAGTAAGCAGGCCAACCAAACACATGCTGTCTCACACTGACACACATACAGACACACACAAATATATGACCAATTTTTTTTTTCACAGTCCAACACCTGCAGTAACCAAAGAAATGCTACTTTAAAAAATTAGATGTCATATTTTTCACCAGTAAGTTGGCAAAGTTTTGAAGTATTTGGCTATAGTGGATATTGTTTGTTTGGTTGTTTTTAGTATTACTTGAATTGATAAGAGTTTTGTAAAATGAACATTAGTGGAAGATAGTAAACTGTTATAGCCTTCAAGAGAGGGATCTAATAATTCAAATACAAAAACTTGTATATATAAGCTTCTAACCTACTATTTTACTTAAGGAATTTATTCTAAGATCATTATAGATATGCACAAAGATTTTCCTAGTATTTATATTGTTTCAAAGGGTTAAAAATTAGAATAACCCTAGTGTGTTCTAGACTTCCCTGGTGGTGCAGATGGTAAAAGTGTCTGCCTACAATGCGGGAGACCCGGGTACAATCCCTAGGTTGGGAAGATCTCCTGGAGAAGGAAATGGCAACCCACTCCTGTATTCTTGCCTGGGAAATTCCATGGACGGAGGAACCTGGTGGGCTACAATCCATGGGGTCGCAAAGAGTCGGACACGACTGAGCGACTTCACTCACTCACTCAGTGTCTTCTGACTGGCAATTGGTTAAATCAAACAGAACAAATCCGCAACAACCAAATGTAAAAGGACCATTAAAAATGATGAGTAAGAATACTACAAATATGTAAAGAAATGGAAAGATGTTTACAGAATAGTAAGTTTTTTTTAAAAATCAACCTACAAAATAAAACATTCATTTAAAATAATGATCATATAGCAAGGAAATACACCAAAAAATTAAACCAGTGTTTTGGCTACACACATCTGTGTGGTTAACAGTGAATTTAATTTTCTTCAAATTGCTTATAATTTAAATGAAAATAAAAAGAAGACCAAACCTCCCTCTAAGGTGCAATGGGGAACCACAGACCCTGGAATCTTTGTTTATACCTTGGTCCCAACTGCATGTTGGCAGCCTTCCTAATGCTGTGCTTTGTAGTCTTGGTTTTCCCTTCGGTCTGTGAGTCCCTGATTTGGGTTCGGACACGACTGAAGTGACTTAGCAGCAGCAGCAGTAGCAACTTGAGTTCACTCATACTTTGATACTCCCCAGAGCTCACCACCCTGGCAGCTCTCTGCTGCCCTCAACTGCCACCAGTAGACAACCATCATGTCAGTCCAGCGGGACCCGGTTTACACCAGGCCCTTGCCTTCTTCTGAAGACAGCTTTTGCACTTGCTTAGATCTAAAAGTCCATTATACAAGTTCTTGTTTAGATGACGTAGTTGGGAAAAACAAACAGAATTCACAGATCATTTGCTCTTTGCACCACCAAGCTCTAAAAACCTCCAATAACTATTTGTCTGTCTTCAGCTGGAAGATAATTGCCCAACACCAAATTGTAAAGACCTGTGTTTTTATTTTTTTTCTTTCTGCATCAGTTTCCCATTTATGATCACCCCATTTATGATTTCCCCAGCTCAGCTTTCATAAATGGATCCTTCACTCATGGAATACCTACTATGTGACTGGATCTGAGTTGTAGGGCCCCAGATGAATAATATTTTATCAGCAAGTGCTCTAGACTAGCACCGTTCATTAGAACTTTCTGCAGTGAAGGAAAGGTTCTCTAACTGTTCTATTTCAAGAAGGTAGCTACCAGCCACATATGGCTATTGACCACTTGAAGTATGACTAGTGTGACTTGGGAACTGAAATTTTATTTAAAAATTTAAATTTTCATCATGTATTTTAATGGTTTTATATTATTTTTCACACCAGTATAAATAGAATTTCTCATTATTTGTGTATAGAAATTAATTTTTGTATAATGATCTTGTATTCTGCTACCTTGCCAGACTTCTTTGTTAGCTTAGTAATTGTGGATTCCTTGGTACTTTTGATATATTAACATAAAATTATGGTACCTTCAATTATAAATGAAGTTACTTATTTCTTTTCAGTCTGAATGTCTTTTATCTTCTTGTCAAGTTTCCCAGGCTAGAACTTCAGTACAGTGTTGAATAAAAGTGGTGAAAGCAGGTATCCTTGTTGAGTTCCTGATTTTAGAGTGAAAGCTTTTAAACTTTCATCATTTAGTCTCAATTAGCTGTGATTTATTATTTATTTTGAGGTGATAGATATCCATTATTAGGGTGAGGGAATTTTCTCCTACTCCTAGTTTGGTAGGTATATTTATCATGAAGTATCTTGATTTTTGTCAAATGCTTCTTTTTCTAATCATGTGGAACGTGTTGTATATTCTATTACTATCCTATTACTCTGGTTTATTACATTGATGGAGTTTATAGGTTGAACCAAACTTGCATTTCTGGCATAACCCCACATAGACATGATGTATAATTCTTTTCACATGTTGCTGACATACTGTTTGCCAGAATTTTGTTGAGGACTTTAATGTCTATATTTTTTGGAGGGAAGGTTATTGAGCTAAAGTTTTACTGTATTGTTTTGATCAGGCTTTGGTATTTGAGTAATAATAGGTTGTATAGAATGAGTCATGAAGTATCACTTCATCTTCTACTTTTTGCACACAGTTGTTTCAGTTCAGTCACTCAGTCATGTACGACTCCTTGCGACCCCATGAACCGCAGCACACCAGGCCTCCCTGTCCATCACCAGCTCCCAGAGTCCACCCAAACCCATGTCCATCGAGTTGATGATGCCATCCAGCCATCTCATCCTCTGTCCTCCCCTTCTCCTCCTGCCCCCAATCCCTCCCAGCATCAGGGTCTTTTCCAATGAGTTAGCTCTTCGCATTGGGTGACCAAAGTACTAGAGTTTCAGCTTCTGCATCAGTCCTTCCAATGAATACCCAGGACTGATCACCCCTAGGATGGACTGGTTGGATCACCTTACAGTCCAAGGAACTCTCAAGAATCTTCTCCAACACCACAGTTCAAAAACATCAATTCTTCAGTGTTCAGCTTTCTTTATATTCCAACTCTCATATCCATACATGACCACTGAAAAAACCATAGCCTTGACTAGACGGACCTTTGTTGGCAAAGTAATGTCTCTGCTTTTCAATATGCTGCCTAGGTTGGTCATAACGTTCCCTCCAAGCAGTAAGGGTCTTTTAATTTCATAGCTGTAATCACCATCTGCAGTGATTTTGGAGCCCAGAAAAATAAAGTCAGCCACTTTTTCCACATATATCTGCCATGAAGTGATGGGACCAGATGCCATGATCTTTGTTTTCTGAATGTTGAGCTTTAAGCCAACTTTTGCACTCCCCTCTTTCACTTTCATCAAGAGGCTGTTTAGTTCCTTTTCACTTTCTGCCATAAGGGAGGTGTCATTGCATATCTGAAGTTATTGATGTTTCTCCTGGCAATATTGATTCCAGCTTGTGCTTATTCCAGTCCAGCGTTTCCCATGATGTACTCTGCATAGAAGTTAAATAAGCAGGGTGACAATATACAACCTTGACATACTCCTTTTCCTATTTGGAACCAGTCTGTTGTTCCATGTCCAGTTCTCACTGTTGCTTCCTGACCTGCATATAGGTTTCTCAAGAGGCAGGTCAGGAGGTCTAGTATTCCCATCTCTTGAAGAATTTCCCACAGTTTATTGTGATCCACACAGTCAAAGCCTTTGACATAGTCAATAGAGCAGAAATAGATGTTTTTCTGGAACTGTCTTGCTTTTTCCACAATCCAGCGAATGTTGGCTATTTGATCTCTGGTTCCTCTGCCTTTTCTAAAACCAGCTTGAACATCAGGAAGTTCACGGTTCACATATTGCTGAAGCCTGGCTTGCTGAATTTTGAGTGTTACTTTACTAGCATATGAGATGAGTGCAGTTGTGCGGTAGTTTGAGCATTCTCTGGCATTGCCTTTTTTTGGGATTGGAATGAAAACTTTTCCAGTCCTGTGGCCACTGCTGAGTTTTCCAAATTTGCTGGCATATAGAGTGCAGCACTTTTACAGCATCATCTTTCAGAATTTGAAGTAGCTCACCTGGAATCCCATCACCTCCACTAGCTTTGTTCATAGTGATGCTACCTAAGGCCCACTTGACTTCACATTCCAGGATGTCTGGCTCTAGGTGAGTGATAACTCCATCGTGATTATCTGGGTCATGAAGATCTTTTTGTATAGCCCTTCTGTGTATTATTGTATCCTTTTCTTAATATCTTCTGCTTCTATTTGGTCCCTACCATTTCTGTCCTTTATTGAGCCCATAATTGCATGGAATGTTCCCTTGATATCTCTAATTTTCTTGAAGAGATCTCTAGTCTTTCCCATTCTATTGTTTTCCTCTATTTTTTTGCACTGATTGCTGAGGAAGGCTTTCTTATCTCTCTTTGGTATTCTTTGGAATTCTGCATTCAAATAGGTATATCTTTCCTTTTCTCCTTTGTGTTTCACTACCCTTCTTTTCACAGCTATTTGTAAGGCCTCTTCAGACAGCCATTTTGCTTTTTTGCATTTCTTTTTCTTGGGGATGGTCTTGACAATTGTTTATAACAGTTTTATTTATAATGTCCAAAATTTGGAAATAACCTTCATTAGAAAGATGAAGAAACATACTCTGGTACACATATATTGTTGTTGCTCTTTAGTTGCTAAGTTGTGTCCAACTGTTTTGCTGCCCCATGGACTGTAGCCCACCAGGTTCCTCTGTCCATGGGATTTCCCAGAAAAGAAGGCTGGAGTGGATTGCTGTTTCCTTCTCTAGGGGATTTTCCTGACCCAGGGATGTAACCTGCATCTCCTGCATTGGCAAGCAGATTCTTTACAGCAGAACCACCAGGGAATCCCTGGTGCACGTATACAATATAATATTATTCACCTACAAAAAGAAATGAGGCATCAAGCCGTGAGATCACATGGAGCAAACCTCAGTATATGAAGCCGACTGAAAAAGGCTACATATTGCTTGATTCTAATGATAAGACATTTTTAGGAAAAGAAAAACTGTGGAGACAGTAAAAAGATCACTGGTTGCCAGAGGTCCAAGGGGTGAGTGGGAAGGAGGAATAGGTGGAGCCCGGGGTAATGTTAGGACAGTGATAAATACATGACATTATGTACTTGTCAAAACACATAGAACAGTATGACACAAAAAGGCGACCCTAAGGTGAATTATAAACCCTAGTTAGTAATATATGAGCATTAGTTCATCAGATCAGCAAATGAAGATGTTAGTAATAGGAGAAACTATTTGTGAGTGAGCAATAGAAATTCTATTTACTTTCTCCTCAAATTTTTGGTAAATCAAACTGTTCTAAAAATCAAGTATACTAATATTAATATATTATAGTCTAATTCAGTTAAAACCAACTTAATCACAGTAGCATTAAAGTGGGCCTATACATTCCTGTTCCCTCTTCCATACTTACTGTTATTACATGTGAATGAAATTACATCTTCATAAATTATAAGCCCACCTACAAGGATTTGTAATTATTTCTTTATTTGCTGTTATTTTTAAAAAGATCAGCAAAAAGGAAAAAATGTAACATTAATACTGTATTTTTATATTTATCTATGTTATCAGTGTTCTTTTTCATGTGCCTTCAGATTATAGGTGGTAGCTTAGCACCAGGCTAAGTACCCCCTGGTAACTTGAATGCATTTCAGTCTGAAAGGTTAATACATCTCAGTCTGAAGAAGTTATTGTGCTCATGGTTCAAGAAATCTTCCTAGTAATGTAATGAAATCAGCTCCAGGTGTCTCTGCCACAAATTCCAGAAGAGTTCTTCCATGTCAATAAACTCTTCCTTGTCCTGCCGTATATTCCACCTTCTCAGGCACAGGTTCTTCAAGGTGCTAATTCAACTCTCAGGATTTATAGCCCCTTTAGCCAGATATTTCAACTCTTTGGGTACATGTGCTATTTCCCCATAGGTAATAACTTATTTCCCTGCATAGATTATGCTGTAATATAAAGCTTATTATCAATATCTAACTGTAGTAATGAGGGAAGACACAGGCAGACCACAAGGACAAGCATTATCTTCTCTTAAAGCAGTATGAGTTGCGGTATTCAAAATATCTTCATGTGTGGAAAGCCTTCTCTGCTCTTGGAAGGAAAATTATATGCTTCTCTTGATCTAGAAAATTTAGAGAGATTTTGCACACTCAGTATTGGTAGGCTTATTTACCCAGAAGTCAAACTTCATCTCAGATTTCCCTATTTCCCTATCGAGGTCCTGACTTCGACATAGGAATACCATAGGGTGAACATGAATCTGTCTCCTCTGCAGTTCAGTCATACTCAAAACCAGATTCTGGGCTTGATTTTCAACATGTCCCTCCCTATGGCTGTGAGGTTAGGATCTCTAAAACTCATTTTCAATTCATTTACTTTTCATTGTTGTTGTTCAGTTGTCAACTCATGGCTGACTCTTTGTGACTCCATGAACTGCAGTGCTCCAGGCTTCTCTGTTCATCCTTATCTCCCGTGGTTTGCTCAAACTCATGTCTGTTGAGACAGGGAAGTATTCCAACCATCTTATCCTCTGTCATCCCCTTTCTCCTTTTGCCTTCAATCTTTCCCAGTATCAGGTTCTTTCCCAGTGAGCTGGTTCTTCGCATCAGGTGCCCAAAGTATTGGAGCTTCAGCTTCAGCATCAGTCCTTCCAATGAATATTCTGAAATTATTTCTTTTAGGATTGGCTTGTTTTATCTCCTGGCAGTCCATGGGACTCTCGAGTCTTCTCTGGCACCACAGTTTGAAAGTGCCAATTTTTCAAAGCTCAGTTTTCTTTATGGTCCAACTCCCACACCCATATATAACTACTGGAAGAACCATAGCTTTGACTACTCGGGTCTTTGTTGGCAAAATGATGTCTCTGCTTTTTAATACACTGTCTAGGCTTGTCATAGCTATTCTTACAAGGAGCCAGAGTCTTTTAATTCTGTGGCTGCAATCACCATCTGCACTCATTTTGGAACCCCCAAAAAGTGATATCTGACACTGTTTCCACTGTTTCCCCATCTATTTGCCATGAAGTGATGGGACCAGATGCCATGATCTTAGTTTTTTGAATGTTAAGCTTTAAGCCAGCTTTTGCACGCTCCTCTTTCACTTTCATCAAGAGGCTCTTCAGTTCCTCTTCACATTCTGCTGTAAGGGTGGTGTCATCTGAGGTTATTGATATTTCTCCCTGCAATTTTGATTCCAGCTTGTGCTTCATCCAGCCCAGCATTTCACATGATGTACTCCGCATAAGCAGGGTGACAATATACAGCCTTGATGTACCTGTTTCCATTTTTTATACCAGTCCATTGCTCCATGTCTGGTTCTCACTGTTGCTTCTTGTTTCTCAGGAGGCAGGTAAGGTAATTTGTTACTCCCATTTCTTTGAGATGCTTGTCATAATCATGGATTAAAGCAATAGTTTATAGCCTTCTTGTTTTTCCAAAACCTCCAGTATCATTCAGTTCAGTTCAGTCGCTCAGTCGTGTCCGCCTCTGCGACCCCATGAATCACAGCACGCCAAAAGGAGCCAAGTCACTTCTGTTACTCACTGAGGAAGTTTTAGCCTCCTAGAAACTTGGGCATGAAGTAATATTTAAGTCTAATGCTTTACTGGGGTTACCCTGGTGGTACAGTGGTAAAGAACTTGCCTGCCAACGCAGGAGATGCCAGTTCCATCCCTGGATCAGAAAGAACCCCTGGAGAAATGGCAACCCAGTCCAGTATTCTTTCCTGGAAAACCCCATGGACAGGAGGAGCCTGGTTGGCTATAGTCCATGGGGTCATAAAGGAGTCGGACATGACTTAGGGTGTAAATAACAATGCTATAGAGGGGTGTGCAGCACCCAAGGCAGTGAAACTGATGGGAAAGGTCTAAACACAGAGCAAGAAAGGAAAGAAAAAGATGCAGGCACTACTTTGCAAGAACAGTATTCTAGCCTTGCAGGAAGTCTTGGACAGGTAGTACACAAACTACATATCAGAACAAATCACAAGAAGGATAAATAAAAATATGTCTTCCATACCTCCACTGTTTCTTGTTCCCCACTGATTAACATTTGTTTTCTGGAATTTTTAAAACTTCTTAGAGGTTTTATGAACTACCCCTTTTAGAAAAACTGTCAATTATCATATTTAGCTTTAAATTCTCTACCAGTAATATTCATCCTAAGTCCCATCTGGGCTTGTTCAATGAAAGGAGTGCAAATTGCCTCTTTTGAAAAATAAGTTATCTTTTATTTAAAAAAATGTAACTTATTTTAGTTCTGAAAAACATTTTCACATACCAATTGACACCTCTAAATTTATAGTTGTAAATTTCAACTGAGCTGCATTTATACCATAATATACTTTAATATATTAGATTTTATGTCTCATACTATACAGTTTAATGTATACTACAGATGTGTTTATATATGTGAAAACATTAATAAAAGGTAAAAAATCACACTATATACATTTATTCATAAAATTTTGAAATTTACTCATATTTTCAAGAACCTGCAAGACACATTATTATTTTACCTGATTTTAAAAATAATGCTTTTATCTTTTGGAAAAAATAATAGCAAATCATTTTTAGTATGGATGGTTGAACTTCATCATGTGTTTTACTACATAGGTAGAGATTATGGATTTAGTTTGCTGACATTTTGTTTAGAAGTTTTCTGATTTAATGACTTTACTGAATATGTTTAAGTAAAAGGAATTTTAAAAATTAAAAACACAAATAAAAGTATCTATTGTTTTGAGCTATGCTTTTCAGGTTCTGATATCAAGATTTTTCAACTACATGAAAGGAGTTGAGTAATTCCTTTTTTATATATAAATAAATAGTTTGGTAAGATTGGAAACATAGGTTCTATACATAATTAGTAAAAGGCAATGACAAATTATCTGGAAACTATAGAATTAAATTTTTCTTTTACCTGAATAAAATTTTCTATCCATAAGATGTAGTTATTATCAGCAAAGAATAAAGCTGTACAATTTTGATTAGAGAAACTGAAATATTATGAATTTAGTTTGACTTAAATATTGTGCTGAAGTACAATGTACATGAGATAAACACAATTTATGATTTTTCAACTTTAGATATATTTTGTTGGTACGTATTCTCTACTGACAGTTCTTTCTCTGTCCAATTAAAATGTTTTAATAGTATAGTTTTAGAAATGGAGAGAGAGCTACCCATGTGAACAAACACAACACCTCCCATAATCTATTGAACATTTTAGTAGGAAATATCACCATGACTATTTTTAACTTATTCATTAAAGTATATGTTTTATTGATAATTGTTTCATCAGCAGTGAATTTCATGTCATTTTCTATGTTATAAAGTTTGCATCAGTCTTGTGAATTGTAGTATGTGAATTATCAGCATACTATGGTATACAATTTTTGTGTTTTCAAAACTCTGTTTATAATATTGTATGATTAATGTGGTAAAACTTCCACTTTTTATTTATTTATTCAGTCAGTTCAGTTCAGTCGCTTAGTCATGTCCGACTCTTTGTGACCCCATGAATTGCAGCACGCCAGGCCTCCCTGTCCATCACCAACTCCCTGAGTTCACTCAGACTCACATCCATCGAGTCAGTGATGCCATCCAGCCATCTCATCCTCTGTCGTCCCCTTCTCCTCCTGCCCCCAATCCCTCCCAGCAACAGAGTCTTTTCCAATGAGTCAACTCTTCGCATGAAGTGGCCAAAGTACTGGAGTTTCAGCTTCAGCATCATTCCCTCCAAAGAAATCCCAGGGCTGATCTCCTTCAGAATGGACTGGTTGGATCTCCTTGCAGTCCAAGGGACTCTCAAGAGTCTTCTCCAACACCACATTCAAAAGCATCAATTCTTCGGCGCTCAGCTTTCCTCACAGTCCAACTCTCACATCCATACATGACTACTGGGAAAACCATAGCCTTGACTAGATGGACCTTAGTTAACAAAGTAATATCTCTGCTTTTCAATATGCTATCTACATTGGTCATAACTTTCCTTTCAAGGAGTAAGCATCTTTTAATTTCATGGCTGCAGTCACCATCTGCAGTGATTGTGGAGCCCCCAAAAATAAAGTCTGACACTGTTTTCACTGTTTCCCCATCTATTTCCCATGAAGTGATGGGACCAGATGCCATGATCTTCGTTTTCTGAATGTTGAGCTTTAAGCCAACTTTTTCACTCTCCTCTTTCACTCTCATCAAGAGGCTTTTGAGTTCCTCTTCACTTTCTGCCATAAGGGTGGTGTCATCTGCATATCTGAGGTTATTGATATTTCTCCCAGCAATCTTGATTCCAGCTTGTGCTTCTTCCAGCCCATCATTTCTCATGATGTACTCTGCATAGAAGTTAAATGAGCAGGGTGACAATATACAGCCTTGACATACTCCTTTTCCTATTTGGAACCAGTCTGTTGTTCCATGTCCAGTTCTAACTGTTGCTTCTTGACCTGCATATAGGTTTCTCAAGAGGCATGTCAGGTGGCCTGGTATTCCCATCTCTTGAAGAATTTTCCACAGTTTATTGTGATCCACACAGTCAAAGGCTTTGGCATAGTCAATAAAGCAGAAACAGATGTTTAGAAAGTGTAAATCCATATTCTGATCCAGGGAATAATATTTTCATGTAAAAGTTGTATATCCAGTCTAAAACCTCTAAAATTAGAGAAAACTCTTAAAAACTTTACGTGAAACTAAACGACTCAGCGCTGTTTGGCAGATGATGTAAATGGGTGAGAAAATGCAAAACAAATTAACCTATAGAACAAACTGACCTATAAATTGTTCTGCCAGTTAACACTACATCAGCTTTAAGGGTGTTTAATATAATGACTTGTATTTGAAACAAGAGTTGTTCCTCAGTCCCTTGAACCTTCCAGTCAAGTCTCATACATTTTGATGAACAATAAAGAGGATGACTGCACAAAGGATTCTCAGTCACTGCTGCAAGAAATTGAACCAAGTGGACCAGTTACCATAGCTGCCTCATCCCTAGTCATCACTCCCTTATGGTGGGAATGGAATATGAGATTCACATGGTCTTTATAAGGGCCAAAAACCTCCTGGACATACAGAGTATGGGAGATGAGAAGGGGTGAAGAGAACAAGGGTTGGAGGACAGAAGTATGTGAGTACATGCTCCCGCTTTCAGTGGGATTAGGACGGGATACCATTTGAGCCGTTCAGAGTTGCCACAAGGTCCTCTTCACCTCACTTGGTACTTCAGGACCTGGAACATTCAACCCATAGGCAGTGCATATATATTTAGTTTCTTCATGTATTGGATGCCAGCCAAGGCATAATTGGCTGATTAAATTTGGCATTTTGTTGATTCTGTGAAGATAGCTTGAAGCTGTCTGAGTTTTGCAACTTTAGAGCTCTCTTGGCACGTGCAGATTGTGTCTCTTTAGCTTCCACTGTTGTTCATTGTTCAATTGCTAAGTCTTGTTTGACACTTTTCCACCCTATGTACTGCAGCACACCTGGGTTCCCTGTCCTTCACTATTTCCCAGAGTTTGCTTAAATTCATGTCCGTTGTGTTGATGATGCCATCCAGCCATTTTATCCTATGTCATCACCTTCTCCTCTTACCCTCAATCTTTCCCAGCATCAGGATCTTTTCCAATGAGTCAGCTCTTTGCATCAAGTGACAAAAGTGTTGGAGCTTCAGCATCAGTCTTTTCAATGAATATTCAGAGTTGATTTCCTTTAGGATGCCTGGTTTGATGTCCTTGCTGGCCAAGGGACTCTCAAGAGTCTTATCCAGTACCACAAATCAAAAGTATCAATTTTCCACTGCCCAACCTTCTTTATTTCCAGCTCTCACATCCATATATGACTACTGGAACAACCATAGCTTTGACTATAGTTAACTTTTTTGCAAAGTGATGTCTCTGCTTTTTAATATGTTGTCTAGGTTTGTCGTAGCTTTTCTTTCTAAGGAGAAAGCATCTTTTAATTTAGAGGCCACAGTCACTTGAAAATGTTTATTTCAATATAGGATGTTCCTTAAAAATTAAAAGATTTCATCTGCAGTGGCCAATCTTCCAATATTCAGGAAATATCACAGATTAAAAGTATAACCTTGCTTTTAAGGATCTGTTTGAAAACAATTTGGTTATAAACTTGACTTTCTTTTCAGTGATTACAGTCTGAATATTGTTTATTGATTTACAGTAGCTGCTAATATTTAGAGAATTTTGCTGCTTATACTCAGGCCATTTAAATTGTGACCCTTTAAAAAGTAATTCAAAAGCAATATCACAATAAGTTTTATGCAAATTCAGCTGTATCTACTATTTACCAGGTCTGTGAACTTGGATAATTATTCACCTTTCTTTGTCTCATTTACTTCTGTAAGATGGAAGTAAGAATACCTTAAGTGTGATTGTGAGAATTTTAGGAGATAATGTCACATAGAAAGTGGTAAATAAATTATGATTTTCATTTTCTCTATGTACATATAGAAATAGAATCTTCTGGTGCTCAATATAAGCACTTTTTTAGAAAGTGTGGAAGAATATTTCAATAGATAGGATAAACTATTTTTTAAGTATTATGGGATGTATCTCAATTCAGACATCTCAAAATCAGACAATAGCTATAGGTTATCATTGCTTCCAGAGTTTCACAACTAAGTATGACCAAACGGTGCCATTATTTGGCAAACAATCAGATAATTCATGCAATTCCTCATATATATCTATGCATTATTTTGGTAGGAAGAATATGATTTATCAGTTCTTGAAATGAAGATCTACTGATGAAGTTTGGTATTTCACATTTATTTTGAAACAATAGTCTATGAATAAAGACATTCACACAAAACCTGGTTCATGCTTATGATACATCTTCTATGATTGTAATTTCTTTTTTCTTTATCATCTTCAAAAATCTCTTCTTCCACTGAAGTTGAGTCTGTTTATAAGTAACATATTTTCAGTATATCCCTCATAGAAAAGAATTCATTGGGATATTGTAATATAACATTTTCAAGTAAATTATTAAAATTTTAATGCATGTATTATCATCTTTTTTATCTTAATTTACCAGATTATAGGTACAAAGCAGCAATGTTCCTGCTATTTAGAGTCAGGGTATGGAAGTTGATATCCCCACTGCTGCTGCTGCTACTGCTACTAAGTCGTTTCAGTCGTGTCCGACTCTGTGCGACCCCATAGATGGCCTCCTACCAGGCTCCTCTGTCCCTGGGATTCACCAGGCAAGAACACTGGAGTGGGTTGCCATTTCCTTCTCCAAGGAAAAAGGAAAATATCTACTGAGGTAGATATCCCCACTACCTCAGTTAATTCACTCCCTTTATCCGTTCTCTGATTGTATATTTAGATACGTTGGTGTGATAATTTTAATCCCTCATTTCAACTGGACCTGGATGTCTTTTTTGTTATTCTTTTTCATTCTGTTTTACTTATTTAAGTTTTATTCCAAAAGTATAAGTGGTTCTATAATAGGAAAATTATCATTTGAATTTATATCATCAAAAGATCTCAGAGAAAAATCAAATGATCAGCTGGAGAGATATGCAGAAGACATTTTATAAAATTAAAATTCATTCTTGATCCAAAATCTTAGTCAGCTAAGCATAGGACATACATTCTTAACTTGATCACACATACTTAACTTGAGTATATACTGGAAAGTAGCAGCTAGCATTACAATGAAGTACAATTTGTTATGTATTCCCCTTTACCAGAAATAGGAAATTAAGTCCTCAAACACCATTATTAAAACAGTGGTCAGGATTGCTCTATCCAGTGTGAGAAATCATGAACTGAGAGGGAAAAATTTGTCATTATTTGCTTATAGAATAACTGGCTAGCAGAATCAACAATTTCACAGAAATCAGTTTTCTTTCATATAATATATTTAACTGTTGTTTTGATGTACATGTAAAGGGACCTCATAGACCCCTGAAAAAGGAAAATGATAGAAATTAGGGGCATTGCATTACAATTAGTACCCTGCTATACACACATGATATTTCAGTTCCTGCAAAGCTTAGGTTGCCCCCCCCGCCACCCAAAACTTATCCATGTTTAAGCATGGAAGAGAATTTAGGTGCAAATTATTTTGACTCTTTAATATTACTAGCAACATACTTTTAATCCTTAATTGATTCTCATGGCTTATCAATATGATCATTAAAATAAATAATGTTTTCTTCCTATTTATAGTCTTTTTCCAAGTAATTTTATGTAGTTTACAAATAGTAGTTTTTAATATTGCTTTGATATAGTTTTTTTTTATATAAATTAAGACTGTAAGGGAATTCAATCATTATTACTTAATCCACTGTATCATCCTTATAAACGTTTAATAGTTTTCCCAACATAAGAAGAAAATCTCTAACTGCCCCACAAGATCCCCAGCCATCACTAACTTCTCTAGCCTTAATTGCATGAGAATCCTGGTGGCTCTCTGTATTTTTCTTATTTCCATGTTTCCTCCCGCTCCAAGGTATCTGCAAGTATGTCTTCTATGCCTGGAACTCTCCAGACCCTCCCCAGTTTAACTCTCTACTTTCTTTCAGAACTTGGCCAATTTTTTATTATTATACCTCATGTCCTTCCAAGTTCAAATTACTTAAAATAGGCTCTCATTTCAAAGCACAATATTCCTAACTCACCTACTTCATGATTATCACAGTTGCAATTTTATATTATTTGGTTAGTATTTATAGCTACTATGTACTATAAGCTTATTGGTTTAAAAGATATGTGAATACATGTATGAACCTAGATTACATGTTTCGTAGATCACTACTGGTAAGAACACACAGTGTCTCTTTTACCAATAAATTAGTAAAACCATTCCCATTTTATTGTAGGTCTTGGGTATATCACAAGTGAACTGAACTTTTTCATATTTGTACCCAGTTCTAAAATTCTTTAGCAGTAGATGAGCATCCATAAGTGTTAACTATTTTTTTAAATGTGCTAAAACTTAACTGTAGATTCATTTGGAAGTTATTTGGACTATGGACAATAAGCTTAACTGACCTGATTTAAATGGTAAAGATTTTCACGTCAGCATATGAATGTCTGATATCTCTCATGAGCTTTGAAATTTTATTCCCCAAAGATTACTAAACACCATTTATTAATATCCCATAGATGCTTTAATTCTATAATTTCCAAAGCCAATATTGTATTTCTTTTATTCCTCTAATTATTGCTTTTCTTCATTTCCCTTCTTTACATCCTCACTGTGACTGTTGCATAGTTGCCCTGTTCCATTTTACCTGACCTATTCTAAAAACCTTGCAACAGATCATTTCTGAGCTTTTTTCCTCCCTGCCCCATGACTACTGAAAGTTATAACATGCTCCCATCAGTAAAGTGGGTTGTTAAAGCAGTATTTACAATAAAAGATGTCTCACTGGGATAGAAAAGGAACACACTAAACACCCACACATACAGCTTTAGAAAAAGTCTCACTTGGATATTCATAAATATATCATAAAGAAATATCTACCATTACGTGTAGGGAGCGGCTTCCCCAGTGGCTCAGAAGTAAAGAATCTACAAGCAGTGCAGGAGACAAACGTTCAATCCCTGGGTCTAAAAGATTCCCTGGAGAAGATAATGGCAACCCACACCAATATTTGCCTGGGAAATCCCATGGACAGAGGAGCCTGGCGGGCTATAGTCCAAGGGGTTGCAAAAGCACTGGATGTGACTTATTGACCAAACAACAGCAATGCGTAAGGAACAAAGAACTGAACATGTGATGACTTAAACAGGTGTTTGCATTTTGTTTTTAACATAAGAATCTTTGAAGAGAGCTTCTATAAACTATGCAAGAACCTCAGCTCTCAGCAATTTTCTTGGATATTATGGACACACAGTTGTTAGGCCATTTCAAGGGTCACCTCCTTATTCAAGACAGACAGAACTGGTGAAAGGAAACACAAACAGAATGCCCATTTAATGATGAAAGCCCTCCTAGAAGTCTTGCACAGCCTAACGTTTACATATTACTGGCCTGGACTGTCAGATGTCTTCCACTCATTGCTAGAGAAGCAGGTTCAGTGGGTATAATTTTTATTATCCACTATGCTGCTGTCTATGGGGTCACACAGAGTCGGACATGACTGAAGCCACTTAGCAGCAGCAGCAGCAGCAGCAGCAGCAGCAGCAGCAGCAGCAGCATGGTGGATTTAGGAAAAAAGAAAGTGATTAGAAATAAGAACTGAAACTAATTTGTGATATCTGTCGTGCCACTCCAGTGAAATGTGTCTGATTGATGTTGACGACTGCTGAGTGATGGTCCTCATTCCACTCCTGTAACTCACCAGTTCATTTTCCTCACTGCCACCATGGTGTCCTTTCTTTAAAATAATGTAATCATGCACAAACGTACCTAAAATCTTTAGTGGAGCCTTATTTTTAACACAGCAGCAATTTCGAGCACCATGGTTTTAATGGTACATTGATGTGATGATGTGTTAGGCTCACATGTATAGTATGAAAATTTTAGTGAATAGTTGACTTCAGTAAATCAACTTGTGGAGAATAAAAATTGTGGCAGTTCTACATTCTGACTTGCTTATTTTGGGACATGATTTCTTACGTTACATAGTAAAGGACCCACATAGATGAAGTACAAGGAATTACGCTAACCTTGGTTCTGCCCACGGCACTGAGTCTTGTACATAAATATCATCTGTCATAGGTGCCATGCAGAAACATTTGTTGAAAACTGCTAACTTGCAAGAAAACGTTCAAAAAGGTTCATGGGAACCAAAATATTCTTTGTGGCCTGAGACTTACCAATCTTTTCAATAACCGTGCTCCTGCAGGCCCCAGGCTTTTTACTTTCACAGTGCCCTTTGGTCTTTGTGGCCTTGCTTTCTGTTTCAATACATTTTTTTTTTCCCTCTGTGTCATGGCATTTCCATAACCTTGTCTAGTCATTTTTAAGAATGACTCTGAGTCATTCTTAACCGTCATTCTTAAAAATGACTCTGAGTCATTCTTAAAACCTCAAGTTAAATGTAATTTCTTTCACAAGCTCTTGACCTCTCAAGTCATAGGTAAATTCTTTTCCTGTCTCTCCCAAGATACCTTATTCATACCGCTGTAAAAGGTTTCAATTAAATTATGTTATGCTTCCCCTCTTTTGACTGTGAAATCTAATGAAAGTTACAAACTATGTTCTATTAATCCATATATTTTAACCACTAACATTTTCTGGCACATAACAGGTGCTTAATCATTTATTCATCCAGTAAACATTTATTAAATCAAAACAGGAAATCTTTATTTGAAAAACCATTTTATTGTGATACCAAATAAGGAATTAACCCTTTAGAATTTCAAAGTTAAATTTTAGTTGTTGCCAAAATTTAGAACAGTTAATCAATGGCTTGATTACAGAGAGCAACACTAACAGTATACAGTTCCCATGTTGCTTCTCTATTCAAGGTACTATAAAAATAACTTCTACTGAATCATTTGTTGACCTAAGTATTTATAGTATTGCCACTTGGAAGCTACATAATATCTGAGCTATTAACAGAAAAAAATCTTTATAAAATATAGAAAAAATATATTTTAAATGTATAAAATATATAGAGAAAATATATAAAATCTTTATAACAAAAATTATATAATATATATTATATATAATATATATAAAATCTTCACAATGTATATTCTAAATATCTTACAATTTTATTTGTCAATCATACCTATTAAGGGCTTCTCTGTGGCTCAGACAGTAAAGCGTCTACCTACAATGCCGTTCGATCCCTGGGTCCGGAAGATCCCCTGGAGTAGGAAATGGCAACCCACTCCAGTACTGATGCCTGGAGAATCTCATGGACTGAGGACCCTGGTGCGCTACAGTCCATGGGGTGACAAAGGGTCGGACAGGATTGAGTGACTTCGCTTTCACTTTTATACCTATTAAAGCTGAAAAAAAAAAGAAAAAGCCCAGGAAATTTTTATGCACATTGAAGCTTAAAAAATGCTTCTTTATTTCACATGCTGAGATGGAAAAGAGGAAACAACAAAAAGTAATCTGTATCTAAACTTTGTGAAGGATAGTCTAGACTGTTGCTTTCAAAATAAACCTGAGACCATACCAGAGGAAGAAGCAGAAGCCAGGAATGGGGCATGAGCATTCCAGGCAAAAGGATCACACATAACCATCTTAAGACCAGAAGTTGCACTTTGAACTAAAAAATGGCCAGTTTGTCTGGAACACGAGTGACAAGAAATGTGGTTCAGTTCAGTCGCTCAGTCGTGTCTGACTCTGCAACCCCATGGACTGCAGCATGCCAGGCCTCCTTGTCCATCACCAACTCCCAGAGTTTACCCAAACTTATGTCCATTGAGTTGGTGATGCCATCCAACCATCTCGTTCTCTGTCATCCCCTTCTCCTCCTGCCTTCAGTCTTTGCTGGCATCAGGGTTTTTTTTTCCAATAAGGCTGTTTTTTGCATCAGGTGGCCAAAGTATTGGAGCTTCAGCTTCAGCATCACTCCTTCCAATGAACAATGATTTCCTTAGCATGGACAAGTTTGATTTCTTTGCAGTCCAAGGGACCCTCAAGAGTTATCTTCAATACCACAGTTCAGAAGCATCAATTTTTTGGCATTCAGCTTTCTCTATAGTCCAATTCTCACATCCATACATGACTACTGGAAAAACCATAGCTTTGACTAGGTGGACTTTTGTCATCCAAGTACCATCTCTGCTTTTTAACATGCTGTCTAAGTTGGTCATAGTTTTCTTCCAAGAAGCAAGTGTCTTTTCATTTCATGGCTGCAGTCACCATCTGCAATGATTTTGGAGCCTCCCCGAAACAGTCTGTCACTGCCTCAATTGTTTCCCCATCTATTTGCCATGAAGTGATGGGACCAGATGTCATGATCTTAGTTTTCTGAATGTTGAGTTTTAAGCCAACTTTTTCACTCTCCTCTTTCACTTTCATCAAGAGGCTCTTATGTTCTTCTTTGCTTTCTGCCATAAGAGTGGTGTCATCTGCATATCTGAGGTTATTGATATTTCGCCCAGCAATCTTGGTTTCAGGATGTGTTTCAGCTAGCCTGGAATTTCTCATGATGTACTCTGCACATAAGTTAAATAAGCAGGGCGACAGTATACAGACTTGACATACTGTCTATTTGGAACCAGTTTGTTGTTCCATGTCCAGTTCTAACTGTTGCTTCCTGACCTGCATACAGATTTCTCAGGAGGCAGGTCAGGTGGTCTGGTATTCCCATCTCTTTCAGAATTTTCCACAGTTTGCTGTGATCTACACAGTCAAAATCTTGGGGCATAGTCAATAAAGCATAAGCAGATATTTTTCTGGAATTCTCTTGCCTTTTCGATGATCCAGTGGATGTTGGCAATTTGATCTCTGGTTCCCCTGCCTTTCCTAAATCCAGCTTGAATAATTATAGAAATTCTCTATTACTAAACTTTCAAAGTAAGAAGTTACTTAAGTGACTTTAAGAGTTAGCGGAAAGCCCAGGAAATCCTGGAGATTTATCCTACCTCATTTTCCTCGTGACTTTAGCCTTCACTGTGAGAGGGTTATGAAGTGAGTGTATGTAAAGCACATTTTGCAATGAGATCCTCTCCCTTTAAATGGCATCCAGTGTTCCTCAGTGTATCTGGAAGGTATAGAGAGATGTTCTTTTTTCTCTGTTTATAATTGTGCTAAAAAACACATATAATGCAAACTACTCTCAATTCATTTGTAAATGTACAATACAGAATTGTTCACTATCAGCACAATGTGGTAGAGCAGATCTCAAATTTATTCATGTTGTGTAACTGAAACTTTATATCCATTTGACAACTCCCATCTCCCCTCCTCCCACCAGCCAAGCAACCTCCATTCTTTTTTCAGCTTTGAGGAGTTTGACTATTTCAGATACCTAATTATAAGCAGAATCATGGAATATTTCTCCTTTTGTCACTGACTTATTTCATTGAGTATAATGTCCTCAAGGTTATCCATGTTGCAGCATATTATAGCATTTATTTTTGTATATGGCTGAATAATATTTCACTGTATGTATAACCACATTTCTGTTATCCATTCACCAATCAGTTGACATTTAGATTATTTCCACCTAATTTAGCCACTGTGAATAATACTTCAATGAATATGGGAGAGCAAATATTTCTTTGAGATCCTTATGTCAATTATTTAAGATTAATATCCAGAGTAAGGATTATTGGATCATATGTTCTATTTAAAATTTTTTTTAAAAAACAGCCTTTCTAGAAGTGACACCATTTTACGTAACCACCAATGGTGCACAATGGATTGCAATTTTTCTGCATCCAAATTAACACTTGTTTTCTGTTTTTGTTTTATATAATATTTATTCTAACAATTGTGAGATAATATCTCATTGTGGTTTTGATGTGCACTTCTGTGACAATTAGTGATGGAAAGCATATTTTATATACCCATGTGCCACTTGCTTGTGTTCTTTGAAGAACTGTGTATTCAAGTCATTTGGATATTTTTAAAACAGGGTATGTTTTGCTAGTGAGTTGTATTGTTTTCTTATAGTTTTTGAACAATAATCTCTTATCAGATAATGGCTCCGTAGCATGCTTTTCAGTCTGATTATTTACTCTTCTCTGCAGAAGAGAAAGATTTTGTTTCTTTTTTATTCAGTTGTGTGTATATATGTTCATACCAAACTCTTAATTTATCTCTCTACTCTCAATCCCATATTCCCTTTTAGTAAGCATAAGTTTATTTTCTATGTCTCTGAGTCTATTTCTGTTTTGTAAATAAGTTAAGTTGGATCATTTTTTAGATTCCATATATAAGTGATACCATACCATATTTGTCTTTGTCTGACTTCACTAAATACGATAATCTCTAGATCTACTCATGTTGCTGCAAATGGCATTGTTCCATTGCTTTTTATGGCTAATACTCTATTATATATATGCATCACAGCTTCTTTGTCCATTCATATCTGAGGGACATTTAGGTTGCTTCCATGTCTTGGCTATTGCAAAGAGTGCTGCAGTGAACACTAGTGTGCATGTATCTTTTAGAACTATGGCTTTCTCTGGTTATATGCCCAGGAGTGGGATTGCAAGATCATATAGTAGGTCTATTTTCAGCTTTTTACAGAGCCTCCATATTGTTCTCCACAGTGGCTGTACCAATTTACATTCCCACCAACAGTGTAGAGGCGTTCCTTTTTCCCTACAATCTTTCCAGCATTTTAGGTTTTGATGATGGCCATTCTGATTGGTGTGAGGTGATACCTCATTTTAGTTTTGATTTGTGTTTCTCTAATTATTAGCAATGTCAATAATATTTTTCATGTGCCTTTTGGCCATCTGCATGTCTTCTTTGGAGAAACGTCTATTTAGATCGTCTGCCCATTATGGTGGTTGTTGCTTTTTGACATCAAGCGGTGTGAACTCTCCATATATTTTGGACACAGAAGTTTTTAAGTTTGTAAATTAATTACTACTGGAAATTTTTCCTTTGTAAACTGGGCTTTTGTTGTCGTATCCAAAAAATCATTGCTCAAAAGAATGCCATTATCATTGTTCTCTCCTATGTTTTATTCTAGGAGTTTTACAATTTTGAATTTTACACGTAAGTATTTCATCTATTTTGAGTTTATTTTTGTGTATGATTAAGGTACAATTTCATTCTTTCACATGTAGATATCTAGTTTTCTCAGCAGCACTTGTTGAAGAGACTATGCTTTCTCCAGCTTTTATTCTTGGCACACTTATCAGAGATCAACCTTCTGCATATGTATGGATTTATTTCTGGTCTCTCTGTTGTGTTCTGTTGGTGTATATCTTTATCTAGTACCATAATCCTTTGGTATAGCTTCATGATATGCTTTTAAATTAAGAAGTGAAAGCCTCCAGCTTTGTTGTTCTTTTTCAAGATTAT
Source organism: Ovis canadensis (assembly GCF_042477335.2). Lineage (NCBI taxonomy): Eukaryota > Metazoa > Chordata > Mammalia > Artiodactyla > Bovidae > Ovis > Ovis canadensis. Next base: position 104,469,282 of record NC_091249.1, read on the forward strand.
TTTGGCTTTTCTGGGTCCTTTCAGTTTCATATGGATTTTAGGATTTTTTTTTTTTCTATTTCTCTAAAATGACAAGGAAATTTGGAGAGGGACTGCATTGAATCTGTGTATTATTCTGGTTAGTATAGACATTTTAACATTAACTCTAATACTCGAAAAACACAGGATGTCTTCCCTTTATTCAGCTCTTCTTTAACTTCTTCCAGCAATGCTATGTAGTGTTAAGCATGCAAGGTTTATACCTTCTTGGCTGAATTTATTCCTAAGTATTTTATTTCATACCATTCTATTATAAATGGAATTATTTTCTTAATTTGATTTTTGGATAGTTCATTGCTAATGTATAGAAACAAAATTGATTTCTGCATTTTGATTTTGTATTCTGAACTGTCAGTGAATTTTGTTATTGTTGTTGCTGTTAATTCTAATAGGCTTTTTTTTTTTGATAGAATCTTTAGGCTCTCCTCTATAAAAATATCTTGTCATAGATCTCTAATGTCAAACATTAGTAATAAATTTAATTGTTTTATTTCTGATTTGGATAACTTTCCTTTTTACTGCCCAATTGCTCTCTCTAGGACTTCTAGTACTATATTCAATATAATCTGCAAGAGTGGTCATCCTTGCCTTATTTCTTTTCTAATTGGAGTATAATGACTTTACAATGCCATGTCAGTTTCTGCTGTACAATGAAGTAAATCAACCATATATATTTGTTTACATACACATATCCCTCTTTCTTAAACCTCCCTCCCCGTCCCACTCATCTAGATCATCACAGAGCACCAAGATGAGAGAAAGGACTCAGTTTTTCACCATTGGTTATATTGCTGCTAAGTCACTTCAGTCGTGTCCGACTCTGTGCGACCCCATAGATGGCAGCCCATCAGGATCCCCCGTCCCTGGGAACTCCAGGCAAGAACACTGGAGTGGTTGCCATTTCCTTCTCTAACGCATGAAAGTGAAAAGTGAAAGTGAAGTTGCTCAGTCATGTCCGACTCTTCGCGACCCCATGGACTGCAGCCTACCAGGCTCCTCCGTCGATGGGATTTTCCAGGCAAGAGTACTGGAGTGGTTTGCCATTGCCTTCTCCCCATTGATTATATTAGCAGTGAGCTATTCATATATGGCCTTAATTATGTTAACGTACTTCCTTTTTATTCCTACTTGTTGAGATATTTTATCGATAGGTTGTTGATTTTTATTTAAAGCTTTTCTGTATGTTGAGATGATTCAGTTCAGTTCAGTCACTTAATCGTGTCCGACTCTTTGCAACCCCATGAATCGCAGCACACCAGGCCTCCCTGTCCATCACCAACTCCCGGAGTTCACTCAGATTCATGTCCATCCAGTCAGTGATGCCATCCAGCCATCTCATCCTCTGTCGTCCCCTTCTCCTCCTGCCCCCAATCCCTCCCAGCATCAGAGTCTTTTCCAATGAGTTAACTCTTCACATGAGGTGGCCAAAGTACTGGAGTTTCAGCTTTAGCATCATCCTTCCAAAGAAATCCAGGGCTGATCTCCTTCAGAATGGACTGGTTGGACCTCCTTGCAAGCCAAGGGACTCTCAAGAGTCTTCTCCAACACCACAGTTCAAAAGCATAAATTCTTCAGTGCTCAGCTTTGTTCACAGTCCAAGTCTCACATCCATACATGACTACTGGAGAAAACAGCCTTGACTAGATGGACATTTGTTGGCAAACTAATGTCTCTGCTTTTCAATATGCTATCTAGGTTGGTCATAACTTTCCTTCCAAGGAGTAAGCGTCTTTTAATTTCATGGCTGCAATCACCATCTGCAGTGATTTTGGAGCCCCCCAAAAAATAAAGTCTGACACTTCCCACTGTTTCCCCATCTATTTCCCATGAAGTGATGGGACCGGATGCCATGATCTTTGTTTTCTGAATGTTGAGCTTTAAGCCAACTTTTGCATTCTCCTCTTTCACTTTCATCAAGAGGCTTTTTAGTTCCTCTTCACTTTCTGCCATAAGGATGGTGTCATCTGCATATCTGAGGTTATTGATATTTCTCTCAGCAATCTTGATTCCAGCTTGTGCTTCCTCCAGCCCAGCGTTTCTCATGATGTACTCTGCATAGAAGTTAAATGAGCAGGGTGACAATATACAGCCTTGACGTACTCCTTTTCCTATTTGGAACCAGTCTGTTGTTCCATGTCCAGTTCTAACTGTTGCTTCCTGACCTGCATATAGGTTTCTCAAGAGGCATGTCAGGCCGTCTGGTATGCCCTTCTCTTTCAGAATTTTCCAGTTTATTGTGATCCACACAGTCAAAGGCTTTGGCATAGTCAATAAAGCAGAAATAGATGTTTTTCTGGAACTCTCTTGCTTTTTCTATGATCCAGCGGATGTTGGTAATTTGATCTCTGGTTTCTCTGCCTTTTCTAAAACCAGCTTGAACATCTGGAAGTTCACGGTTCATGTATTGCTGAAGCCTGGCTTGGAGAATTTTGAGCATTACTTTGCTAGCATATGAGATGAGTGCAATTGTCTAATAATTTGAGCATTCTTTGGCATTGAGATGATCATTTATTCTTTATTCTGTTAATTTATTATATCGTGTAGATTGATTTTCATGCATTAAACCATTCTAGTATCACAGGGATAAATTCCACTTGATCATGTTGTGTGATCTTTTAATTTGCTGTTGAACTTGGTTTGCTGATATTTCGTGGAGGATGTTTACATCTACCTTCATCTGAGATTTTGGTCTATAACCTTTTTTTTTTTTCTTGTATCTTTTAATGGCTATGGTGTCAGACTAATGCTGATTGCACAAATACGTTTGGATTTGTTCCTTCCTCTGTACATTTTGGGAAGACTTTGCATAGCATATGCATTGGTTATTCTTTAAATGTTTGGGAGAATTCATCAGGGAAGGCAGCCTCTGGATTTTGTTTTCTGAAAGGTTGTTGTTACTTATCCAGTTTCCTTACTCTTTATTAATCTGCTCACATTTTCTATGGTTACATATTTTTTTCTAGGTTAACTAATTTCCTGGCATGTTTTTTTATAGTAATCTCTTATCCTTTATATTTCTGTGGCATCACAGTTGCAATGCCTTATCCTTCATTTCTGATGTTAGATTTAATTTAGTTGAGTCTTCTCTTTTTTTCCCCCGTAGTCTAGTTAAATGTTTGTTAACTTTTTTGATCTTAAAAAACAACCTCAGCTTTATTGCTATTTTTCTTGATTTTCTCTTTTGTTTACTTCTGCTCTAATCTTTATCATTTCCTATCTTCTGCTAACTTTGGTCTTGACTTGTTCTTTTTCTGGTTCATTGATGTGTAGAATTAAGTTGTTTATTTATTTTTTTTCTTTTAATGTAGATTTTTTGCAATGAAATTTCCCTTTAGTATTGCTTTGCTATATCACAAGTATTTTGATATATTTTCATTTTTGTCTCTAGATATTTTTAATATTCTTTTTGATTTATTCTCTGACTTACTGGTTGTTCAAGTGTGTGTTGGCTAATTTCCACATATTCATAAAATTTTCATTTTTCTTTCTCTTGATTACCAGTTTCATTCCTTTGTAACTGAAAAACATATTTGGTGTAGTATCAGTCTTAAATATATTAATATTTGTTTTGTGATTTAACACAAAGACTCTGATGCTGGGAGGGATTGGGGGTAGGAGGAGAAGGGGATCACAGAGGATGAGATGGCTGAATGGCATCACCGACACGATGGACGTGAGTCTGAGTGAACTCCGGGAGTTGGTGATGGATAGGGAGGCCTGGCATGCTGCAATTCATGGGGTTGCAAAGAGTCGGACACGACTGAGTGACTGAACTGAACTGATTCTGGTCAATTCCATATGTACCTGAGAAGATGATGTATTCTATTGATGTTGTATACAACACTGTGTATATTTGTTAGGTATATATGCTCGTTAGTGTTCAAAGTTTATTTTCTTATTGGTCTTCTGTATGGATGTTCTATTCATTATTGAAAGTGGAGTATTGCAATTTCTACTATTATTGTGTTAATGTTTATTTCTTCCTGCAGTTGATCAAAGTTGCTTTATATATTTAGGTGCTCTGGTCAGTGGAGAAGGAAATGGCAACCCACTCCAGTATTCTTGCCTAGAGAATCCCGTGGACAGAGAAGCCGGTGGGCTGCTGTCCATAGGGTCGGTTGCACAGAGTTGGACAAAACTGAAGCAAATTAGCATGCATGCATGCTCTGATAAGTGCATTTACACTTATAATCATTATGTTGTTCTGATAAATTGCTCTTTTTATCATTATATGATGCTTTTGTCTCATGTGACAGTTTTTGATTTAAAGTCTGTTTTGACTGATATATATATGGCTACCCTGTACCATTTTGTTTCCCACTTACATGACATATCTCTTTCCATCTGTTTCAATTTCAGCATTACATGGGTCCTTGAATCTAAAGACAGTCTCCTGTAGAGACCCCATGGTTGGATCATTTTTTTTTTATTCATGTAGCTTTGTTGTATGTTTTTAATGGGGAGATTAATCTATTTACATTTAAATTAATTACTGATAGGGAAGGACTCATATTGTCATTCTGTTCATTGTTTTGTGTTTATTTTGTAGCTTTTCTGTTCTTTTTGGCTTTTGCCACCTTTGTTTCTATTTTACTTTTTTTTTTTTTTGTAGTGACAGGTGTTAGTTCCTTTCTCATTTTATATTTTCTTTATGGTTATCACAGGGTTTACATAAAACATCTTTTGGTATAATAATCTAGTTTAAGGTGATAAAAATTTAAATATCTACATTAACTCTATACTTTTACTCCCCAACTCTGAACCCAGAAATACATTATATTTTTAATGGTATTGATTGCATTTTTTTTGCAATTTTATTTTATTATTTTTTTTTACAGATGAATTTTTTTTTAAATTTTAAAATCTTTAATTCTTACATGCGTTCCCAAACATGACCCCCCCTCCCACCTCCCTCCCCACAACATCTCTCTGGGTCATCCCCATGCACCAGCCCCAAGCATGCTGCACCCTACGTCAGACATGGACTGGCGATCTGATGAGATGGATGAAACTGGAGCCAATTATACAGAGTGAAGTAAGCCAGAAAGAAAAACACCAATACAGTATACTAACACATATATATGGAATTTAGGAAGATGGCAATGACGACCCTGTATGCAAGACAGGAAAAAAGACACAGATGTGTATAACGGACTTTTGGACTCAGAGGGAGAGGGAGAGGGTGGGATGATTTGGGAGAATGGGAATTCTAACATGTATACTATCATGTAAGAATTGAATCGCCAGTCCATGATTGCATTTTTTAATATAACTTTATTTATTTTAATTGGAGGCTAATTACTTTACAATATTGTATTGGTTTTGCCATATATCAACATGAATCCGCCACAGGTGTACACGTGTTCCCCATCCTGAACCCCCCTCCCACCTTCCTCCCTATACCATCCCTCCGGGTCATCCCAGTGTACCAGCCCCAAGCATCCTATATCATGCATCGAACCTGGACTGGCGATTCATTTCACATATGATATTATACATGTTTCAATGCCATTCTCCCAAACCATCCTACCCTCGCCCTCTCCCACGGAGTCCAAAAGACTGTTATATACATCTGTGTCTCTTTTGCTGTCTCTCACACAGGGTTATTGTTACCATCTTTCTAAATTCCATATATATGTGTTAGTATACTGTATTGGAGTTTTTCTTTCTGGCTCTACTTCACTCTGTATAATCGGCTCCAGTTTCATCCACCTCATTAGAACTGATTCAAATGTATTTTTTTTATTGACTGAGTAATACTCCATTGTGTATATGTACCATAGCTTTCTTATCCATTCATCTGCTGATGGACATCTAGGTTGCTTCCATGTCCTGGCTATTATAAACATTGCTGCGATGAACATTGGGGTACACGTGTCTCTTTCAATTCTAAACAGACATTTATCCAAAGAAGACATACAGATGGCTAACAAACACATGAAAAGATGCTCAACATCACTCATTATCAGAGAAATGCAAATCAAAACCACAATGAGGTACCATTTCATGCCAGTCAGAATGGCTGCAATCCAAAAATCTACAAGCAATAAATGTTGGAGAGGGTGTGGAGAAAAGGGAACCCTCTTACGCTGTTGGTGAGAATGCAAACTAGTACAGCCACTATGGAGAACAGTGTGGAGATTCCTTAAAAAAACTGGAAGTAGAACTGCCATACGACCCAGCAATCCCACTGCTGGGCATACACACTGAGGAAACCAGAATTGAAAGAGACACGATTACATTTTTATAATAGTAACACATTTATGTTTATAGGTATAGTTATGTTTGCATTTGTCTTTTAACTTCTGTAACTTAGAAAGATAATTACACACCATTATTATAGAAGTACAGTGTTCTGTGCCTGTCTATAAATTTATCTTTACCAGTGAACTTTATGTTTTCATTTGCTTCTGTGTGCTGCTATTTAGTGGTACTTATTTCAATTTGAAGAGCTCTCCTTTACAATTAATGTAAGTGAAGTCTACTCGTATGAACTCCCTCAGCTTTTGTTGACCTGCAAAAGTCTTTGTTTCTTTATTTTTGAAGTTTTACTAGATATAATATTCTTGGTTGGCAGTATTTTTCAGCACTTAGAATATATCATCTCATTCGTTTCTGCTGAGAAAGCCAGTTACAGTCTTAAGGGGCTTCCCTTGTATTTGATGTTTCTTTTCTCTTGTTGCTGTGAAAAAAAATTTTTTTTTAACTTTTGATATTTTGATAATTTGATTGTAATATGTCTTAGTGTGGACTTCACTGGATTTCTCTTACTTGGTTATATAGGGCTTCTTGAATCTGAATGCCCTATTTCTTCTCCAATTTTGGAAAGTTTTCAGCCTTTAAAAAAAAATAAACTTTCTGTCCTTTTCTCTCTCTCCTCTTGTTTTTAGGACTATAAAGTGGGTAGTGACATTCTTAATGGTGTCCCATAAATTCTTAGGTTTTCCTTACTCTTTTTTTTTGTTTGTTTTTCCTCTTCAAAATTTCAATTGAATATTATAAAAGTCTATTGATTCTTTCTTTTGCTTGATCAGATCTGCTGTTAAACCTCTCAAGTGAATTTTTCAATACAGAAAATATATTTTTCAGCTTCAAAATTTATTGATCCTTTTTCTTTTTAATTCTAATATTCTATCTATTGAAATTCTAGCTTTGATTATGTATCATTTGCCTGAACTCATTTATTTGAGCCTCTTTACAAGAATTAATTTTTAAAAAATAAGTAATTCACAAATTTCCTTCCGGGTCAAATTCCAGATTTATTTTAATGGACCTTATTTCCCTATTTCTTCATGTTCTTTGTAACTTCTCATTATTGATACCCTCATTTGTGAAAAAAATACAATATCTTCCTATTTATTGACTAATTTCAAATAGAGAAAGACCTGAACCAATCATCCCATGTAGAAATTTTGGGTATTTTTCAAAACTGTTATGTGATATTCTTTTTCTTGACTTGTGTATATAGATTCCTAATTAAAGAGATTTTCCAGTATTTTTTTTTCCTTTGAAGAGCTCATAATCTCTTCTTTTGCTGTCTGCCAGCATATTGGGGATCATCTAAAGAAGCATATTGCCAGCTATTTTCTCAGCAGTCTCTAGGTATCTGTGTGTGTGCTCAATTGCTCAGTCATGTCTGACTCTTTGCAACCCCATGGACTGTAGCCCACCAGGCTCCTCTGCCCATGGAATTCTCCAGGCAAGAATACTGGAGTGGTAGCCATTCCCTTCTCCAGGGGATCTTCCTGACCCAGGGACTGAACCCAGGTCACTTGTGTCTCCTGTATTGGCAGGTGGACTCCTTACCACTAATGCCACCTGGGGAGCCCCCTGTAGGTCTCTAGGTTATGGTAAGTCACAGCCATGCCCAGAGACAAGCTAGACAAAAATAGACCCTCAGACAGAATCACTGAAGCACCAGAACGTTGAACATGTGCTCCCTTTGTTTTCTGTTTCTCCACTGAGGGAGAATTATCAAGCTGTACTAGCCTCTGTTTGCTATTCTTTAGGTCTTCTGGAACTACAGAAAGATGCTGAACTTAGCTTTGTCCTCCGTGGTCCCCAGCCATCAAGAATATGCTGGGTGCTGTCAGTGCTTCAAGACAAACCAATCCCTTAATCAGTAACTCAAAACACCAAAACACAAGACATGTTACATTCTTCTCGTCCCCATCCTGAAGGAAAGGCCAGTGAACTATAAAGTCTTTCTGTGTAGTATCATGAGTCCTCTGGAACAACAGAATGCCACCAATCTCCTTTTGTTCTCAGGGTCTCAGGCATCAAGATTATGCTGGGTCCCTTCAGTGTTCTGAGATAGGACAGAAACCAGACTCGTAAGTAGCCTCCACCGCTGAAAATTATATGGACTAGTCCTCTGTTTCTTTCCCCAGGGAGAGAGCCCAGGAGCTGGGATATTCTTCCTGTTCATGTGTTCTGTGCTGAGAGGAGGAATTTTGGCGAAAAAATTAGATGTATTTTCCTGATGGTTTCAATGAAGCTTATTTCACACTCACTCAGGATGCAGCAATCTCTTACCTAGTTTCTAGATGAATCACTCAAATAATTGTTCTAGTATTGTTATTAAATCAGTGTTTCCATAGGAGGAAGGAAAGTCTGAGGCTCCCTACTCTGTAATCTAGTTGCCATAACCCTGGAATGAAGAGTTTACACTAACAATTTAAAATATTTATATTCTCATTTTGCATTATATTTATACCTAATTATCCCATCACTTTCCCCTCATTTCCAAAAAAGAGATGACTTTAAAAATGCAAACATCACCATAATGTAAGTTAATATTGCTGCAAGTTTAAAAACACATTATGTCAACTACACACAAATTCATTTTCAAGGTAACAAAAACAGTACTTCAGAAAATTTTCTGGTATTTTTGATAGTTACACTGAAAAAGACCCCACAGAACTGTAACTTGTATGATGAAGTGAACCATGTCAAAAATATTTCTAGACTAAATATAATGTGGAATTTCATAGGGCATTTTTTTAAACATTTACCTATAGAGAGCAGAATCATCACTTCCAAATATATTATACTATATTCTTTCAGCTGTTTATACTTTGCTCATATTTCCAAAAGAATTTAAAAAGAATAATTAACTTGTGTATTTTAGATAGTTTAAAATTTACATTTTAAAAGGATATAATTTCCAGAAGCTTCAAATATTGACATTTAAAAAGTGGCTACATCCTTTTTTTAAATATGTCCTTTAGAATTTAACTATTCTAGCAATTTGATATTTTCATCATCTACTTAAAAATATGAAGATAAACTTAGTAACAGTTGGAAATATTATAGCATTTCTCATTCTCCTAAAATTGTATTTTCACTCACCTTTCTCTCAAAATTTTATTCTAAAATATATGCATACTTTATTTTTAAAAGCTTTATTATCACTAAACATGCTTCTGTAAAAAAAGCAGAAGAATTCATATTAACCTTTTAAAATTTCTTCCCTTCTTAGGCTGTAAAGGTTAATTTTCTTTGTTATTGATTTCTTTAAAGGGTTATTATATCATTTATTTCATAGATTATTCCATGTTTATTTCATACTTGAATAAGTAGGATTCACTAAGAATTTTATTCTTAAATGTAAACATGCAGAAAATTTGTTTAGATAATAAGTACATTTTCTTAGCAGTAAGATTTTTATAACACTGTGACTGAATTTTTAAAATTCATATAAAATTATGTATCAACATTCCCATTGGGATTATTTACCAAAAATTAATTAAGATTATCTACAAGTGAAGAACTCTACTAGTTTTTTCTTCACATGTTGTTATTAAATAATCAGAAACCAATAGTGCACAAAAAGATGTAATATTCAGTTACTAAAATAATTTAGTTTTACTGCCTAACTCTTTCCCTTCTGAAGGTGCTCCATGGGATTTTCTATCATGAGCACTTCTTCACGGTAAAATTAGCATGAGGCCTAGGATTCTTCTCTTTGTGAACAGTTCCAAATATTACTAAAAAGGAAGAATGGGAAAGGAGAACATGATGGACTGGCAAGTCCCAGATCAGGATACATGTCTACATGGAAAAATCAGTCTAACTGCACATGGAAATGAGCCAAGAGAAAACTAATGTGTAGTTTCTAAAATATCCCCAGAAACTGTCCCATTTCATGAACAGATGGGAGTATTTAATGCAGAACTTTTCTATGTTGCTTTTATCGTGGACATTCAATACTATGGGGACTCTACCTAGGTCATTAAAAATAACTTCTACAAAGCACATATGACATTCAACATGTAATTTGTCTTCATTCAAACATATAATTTGTTATGGAATTCTGCCAAAAAAAATGACTACAAAGTGTTTGCTAAGTATCTGAATTTGTTCAGTTTTTAACAGCCTTTTAAACGTTATACCAGAGGACTTCTAACAGAAATGTTGACTTAAATTTCAGGATAATTTACCTTGAATTATTCTTTCTGGTAGAACTGAGAGAACAGACCCATTTAACTTTTAAGTTATCTGTATTTTTGACAATGAAACTATAGTCACACATAAGAAATCAAATGTCTTCTCTATAGAAACAGGCTTGAATCTAGTTCCTGTGAAATATATAGTTATTTACTTAGTTATCGCATATAAATTTAGTTATATGTTTACCAGTGGGATTTCCCTAGTTTCTCAAATGGTGAAGAATCTGCCTGCAGTGCAGGAGACCCAGGTTCTATCCCTGAGTTAAGAAGATCCCCTGTATAAGGGAATGGCTACCCACTCCAGTATTCTTCCCTGGAGACTTCCATGGACAGAAGAACCTGGCAGGCTATAGTCCATGGGATCTCAAGAGACTGAGTGACTGACACTTGCATTTATCAATAAGCATATATCAAATATCAACTATATTACAGAGACATAATTCTTGGCATGAGGATTGAGTTGTGAATACACTGGAGTCACTGTCTAAAAGTGACTTACACTTTAGTGGAGGAGACGGACAAAAGAAAACCAAAGATGAACAATGTAATGGTATGTAAGGACAAGAGAAAAAAGAACAAATAAGGGGATAGAAAAGTGAATGAAGAGGATCTACTTTATGTGGGGTAGTCAGGGACGGCCTCTCTTTGGAGGTGCCATTTTGGGCAATACTGATGAAATTGAGAACCCACGTTCTACTTTCAGCTTTGAATTCCATATGTTGTGCTGTGCTTAGTCGCTCAGTCATGTCCAACTCTTTGCAACTCCATGGACTGCAGCCCGTCAGGCTCCTCTGTCCATGGGGATTCTCCAGGCAAGAGTGGGTTTGCATGACCTCCTCCAGGGGATCTTCCCAACCCAGGGATCAAACCAAGGTCTCCTGCACTGTAGGCAAATTCTTTACCATTGGAACCATCAGGGAGGCCCACTAGTCCTACCTATTAATATCTGCACATTGAGAAATGCTGCCTTAGTCTAATCATCCATCCCAATGAAATGCTATACCCCTGAGAAGGCACAATGCAATTACTTACAATTTATCTGAATAAATTGCCATCATCTTGTAGCCTTATATGCGAGATCACATTTGGATGTCCTTAATTGAAGTTCTGGCTGTTTTCTAACTCATTTGTGACTTCGTTTCACTACTTGCTAAAGTATTATGGGAGGCGAGACAAGGGGATTAACTCACCTTCATGCCAGTGTATTTCGTTACTCTTGTAAACAACAAAGCATCTCACATAAATGATGTTTTTGGCTACCTTAATTTTCAAGTTATAAAGTAACAGCTTTACTTAATGAATGACCTGACTCAGTGCATAAGATATGAGGTCATTAAAATAGGTTTTAAAAAGGAAGATGGAGGACACAAATCTAATTTAATTGATTCGTCTAGAGAACTTTCCCACTAACCCTTCCTCTCGAGGTGGTATTAAGGTGAAGGTCCTGCATGAACATCAATAACCAGGGCCGATACTGACCTCATAAAGGTTAATCCATCACAGGATCCTGTCCATGAAGTCAAAAGACAAGAGAACATCAACAGAAGCTTCAAAACAGTTTATTTTGTCTCTAATATATTTCACTGCAAGTTGATGGAGGGTGCAGTAGGGGCCAATAGTCAAATAGTCATGCATGCAATTAATCCTCTCCTCACAGAGACTCGTGACTTCACAAGCACAGATTTGCTATTGATCAAAAAGGAAGGGCACAGACGTTAGAGAGCAAGCCCTTTATATGCCAGTAACTTTATAAATTAATTGTTCTTTTTATTAAAAAATAAATGTGCTGGCAACATAAAATTCCCTTTCCTTCCCTCTATAATTCTCTGAAAACATAGCTTCACCTTATACCTCACAGGGTGTTTGCATTCTCCTAAGTCACTAAGTTACTTTTCATTCAGAGAATATATTTTATTGAGGTTTTACCCATCTCCAGTTGCTGCTATAGGTGGTGAGGATACATTACTGGACAAAAGACTGAGACTCTGACTTTAAGGTAGCATTAAAAATAGGGAGGCAAATACTCTAAATACTAATATAATCCAGAGTGGCAATTGGGGTAGGGAATAGACTGGGCATTAAAGAAAGTCCTCTTGGGGGAGGACCTGAGGTAAGACCAGGGGCTAGTGTAAATGAGGGGAAGAGCTTTGTGAACAATGGAAAGGTAAAGGTTATCAGATGGGGAAGAACATGTGTGTTAATAAGCCTAAGTGAATGGGGGATGTGGAATGAAAACCTGAGAAAGAGAGAAGCAGATTGAGACTGTATCATGTAGTCTTGCAGCCCATAGTAAGGAGTTTATTGTGGTGGAAAGTGGGAAGCTTTGACTGGTTTTAATATTTGCATCATATGTTCTGATTTATGATTTAGAGAATCACTAGAGATAGTTGCTACATTGGGCTTTTGTAAATTTAGTATGCATTAGAGGGAAATCAGAAAGAAAACGCCTGAAATAGTCCAGGAGAGAGAGAATAGATTGGACTTGGATTACTTTTGAAATGGCAAGAATTGATGGGACTCAGGATGAATGCTACTGGTAGAGTAGACAGTACTTACTGTTCTATAAAATATCAGATGTGAAGAAACTAAAGAAATGAATGAGAAGATAACCATATTCCCCACCCCCACCTTGAGCAATTAACTGGATGTAGAGTTGCAACTAACTGGTTGATCAGTGGTGCCAATCCTAGGAAGCAAAAGTTTGGACAGTGGAGATAAGTTGGAATAAACTGTCCTGTTTCAGCTCTATTAAGTTAAGAATAGTGTTTGTAAGTGTTGGTAAGATGATCTGAGACAAGATCGGAACTGGTGAAATGGAGAAAGAAAGTTACTCTCTGCCATTAGCATCACATGGATGATGGGAAAACACTGAGTCTTCTGATGGCAGCTGTGTTTGCCCTCTTCTCTTTTTGTCCATCTGAAAGCCTCTTTGCACTGAGTCCTGTGATGAAATGCCTTAGGATACCTGATTTTGGTGTTTTTGAGGACTCTTACCTCAATTTTTAAATACAGAAGTAGCAACGATACTTTTGTTTTTATTGACGTATACTGAAGCATATTTGATGTGCAATAAGTTTCCAGTGTAGAAGGAAGGAAATGGCAACCCACTCCAGTATTCTTGCCTGGAAAATTCCATGGATGGAAGAGCCTGGCAGCCTACAGTCCTTGGGGTCACCAAGAGTCAGACACGAATAAGCGAATTCACCTTCATTTTGCAAGTTTCATGTGTACACATGGTGATTTTCATATATTATACTATATTTATATTTGTTAAAAACAATGCCTAATTTTTCTCTGTGTACAATATATTCTTGTTTACTTTATATGTAGAAGGTTGTATTTCTTTAAAAGAAAACCTTTTTATTTTGTATAGGGGTATAACATTAATAATGTTGCGATAGTTTCAGGTGAACAGAGAAGGGGCTTAGATATACAAATCAGTTCAGTGCAGTTCAGTCGCACAGTCGTGACTGACTCTTTGCGACCCCATGAATCGCAGCACACCAGGCCTCCCTGTCCATCACCAACTCCCGGAGTTCGCTCAGACTCTTGTCCATCCAGTCAGTGATGCCATCCAGCTATCTCATCCTCTGTCGTCCCCTTTTCCTCCTCCCCCCAATCCCTCCCAGCATCAGAGTCTTTTCCAATGAGTCAACTCTTCGCATGAGGTGGCCAAAGTACTGGAATTTCAGCTTTAGCATCATTCTTCCAAAGAAATCCCAGAGTTGATCTCCTTCAGAATGGACTGGTTGGATCTCCTTGCAGTCCAAGGGACTCTCAAGAGTCTTCTCCAACACCACAGTTCAAAAGCATCAATTCTTCGGTGCTCTGCCTTCTTCACAGTCCAACTCTCACATCCATACATGACCACTGGAAAAACCATAGTCTTGACTAGATGGACCTTAGTCAGCAAAGTAATGTCTCTGCCTTTGAATATGCTATCTAGGTTGGTCATAACTTTCCTTCCAAGGAATAAGTGTCTTTTAATTTCATGGCTGCAGTCACCATCTGCAGTGATTTTGGAGTCCAAAAAAATAAAGTCTGACACTGTTTCCACTGTATCCCCATCTATTTCCCATGAAGTGATGGGACCAGATGCCATGATCTTTATTTTCTGAATGTTGAGCTTTAAGCCAACTTTTTCACTCTCCACTTTCACTCTCATCAACAGGCCTTTTAGTTCCTCTTCACTTTCTGCCATAACATTGGTATCATCTGCATATTTGAGGTTATTGATATTTCTCCCAGCAATCTTGATTCCAGCTTGTGCTTCTTCCAGCCCAGCGTTTCTCATGATGTACTCTGCATACAAGTTAAATAAGCAGGGTGACAGTATACAGCCTTGACGTACTCTTTTTCCTATTTGGAACCAGTCTGTTGTTCCATGTCCAGTTCTAACTGTTGCTTCCTGACCTGCATATAGGTTTCTCAAGAGGCAGGTCAGGTGGTCTGGTATTCCCATCTCTCAGAATTTTCCACACATCTGTGCAAACTCCCCTTCCATCTAGACTGCAGCATAACTTTGATCAGAGTTTAAGCGTTATACAGTAGGTCCTCACTGGTTATCCACTTAAAATATAGCAATGTATACATGTCCATCCCAAACTCCCGAACTATCCCTCTCCCCGTCCTCCCTACCCCATAATTGTATGTTCATTTTCTAAGTCTATGAGTCTCTTTCTGTTTTATAAGTAAGTTCATTTGTACCATTTCTTTTCAGATTTCCCATATAAGGGATGCCATACAATATTTTTCCTTCTCTGACAATTCAGTCAGTATGACAATCTCTAGGTCCATCCATATTGCTGCAAATGGCATTATTTCATTCTTTCTAAGGGCTGAGTAATGTTCCATTGTGTACATACACCTCAGATTCTTTATCCATTCATCTGTTGATAAACACTTAGGTTGCTTGTATATATTGACTATACAGAAAATGCTGATATGAACATTGGGGTTCCTATATCTTTTCAAACTAGTATTTTCATTTTCTCTGAATATACGCCCAGGAGTTGAATTGCTGGATCATATGGTAATTCTATTTTTAGATTTGTGAGAAAGCTCTAAACTGTTTTCCATAGTGGTTGTACCACTTTGTACAGCGTACAAATGTACTGCAGTTCCTTTTTTTAAAACATCTTCTCCATTTGTGATTTGTAGACTCTTTGATGATAGCCATTTTGACAGGTGTTAGGTAATATCTCATTGTGTTTTTCACTTGCATTTCTCTGATGATTAGTGATGTTAAGCATCTCTTCAGGTGCCTATTGACCATCTGTATGTCTTCTTTGGAAAAATATCTTTTCAAGTCTTCTACTCATTGTTTAATTGGGCTGTTTTCTTTTCAATAATGAGCTGTCTGAGCTGTTTATACATATTTGGGATAACAACTCCTTACTGATCATATTCTTTGCAAATATTTTCTCCCATTCAGAAGGCAGACTATGTTTTGTTGATGGTTTCCTTTCCTTGCAAAGCTTTTAAGTTTAATCAGCCCTAATTTATTTATTTTTGTTGTTTCTTTTGCCTTAGGAGATTGATCCCCCCCCCCAAAAAAAATACTGCTATGATTTATGTCAAAGTGTGTTCTGCTTATGTTCCTAGGAGCTTTCTGATTTCAGGTCATACATTTAGGTCTTTGACCCATTTTTAGTTTTTGTATATGGTGTGAGACAGTATTACAATTTTATTCCTTTCCATGCAGCTGTCCAGTTTCCCCAGCATTACTTATTGAAGAGACTGTCCTTTCTCCATTGTATATTCTTGCTTCTTTTGTTGTAGATTAATTGACCATAAGTGTATACATTTATTTCTGAGTTCTCTATTTTGTCCCATTGATCCATATTTCCATCCTTGTGCTAGTACCCTGCTGCTTCAATTACTGTAGCTCACTTGTATAGACTGAAATTGAGGAAGTAATACTTCCAGCTTTGTTCTTTTTTTTTTTTCTTCCCTACATATGAATGAGTTCCATTCTGAAAGCATGTTTATAAGTCCAGTATGTTCATAAGTCCAGCAGTCAGCCTAGGTACCAACTAACACAATTGGCTATATAGTAATAAACTGTAATAGGTTTATTATAAGAACTATTAAAAGTGATATCTCTTCTTCTTAATATGCTGTCTAGGCTGGTCATAGCCTTTCTTCCAAGGAGCAAGCATCTTTTAAATTCATGGCTGCAGTCACCATCCACAGTGATTTGGGAGCCCAAAGAAGTAAAATCTGTCATAGTTTACACTTGCTCCCCTTCTGTGTGCCATGAAGTGATGGAACAAGATGCCATGATGTTTGTTTTTTGAATGCTGCATTTTAAGCCAGCTTTTCGGTCTCCTCTTTCACCCTTATCAAGAGGTTCTTTAGCTCCTCTTCAACTTTCTGCCATTAGCATTAGTTTATACTTTCATGAATTTTTGTCAATTTTAATTAATTATTTTAAATAGTAAGAAAAGAAACTAAATGAATAAAATTTATAAAAGCTACTTCTAAACATTTTAAAATTTGGCTTGGAGAGACATGAAGCAGTCATTTATTGCATTTTAAGATAACTATTCCAGTTAATTTAAGGTAACCATTCTAGTTATTTCCAAAATAATGAATAAAAGAACAAATTTTATACAAATATGCCTCTAGGCTACCTAGCTTGTGAATAATGTATTAGAATATAACATTTCAAATAAGGAGTTTTGAGGTAGGCTGTTTCTTATGCATTACCAAAGAGTTGTGTGTATATATGCTCCATCACATCTCCCCATGGACTATAGTCCCGCAGGCTCTTTTGTCCATGGGATTTTATAGGCAAGAATACTGGAGTGGGTTGCCATCTTCCTGACCCAGGGATAGAACTCCTGTCTCCTGAGTCTCCTGCACTGGCAGGTGGGTTTTTTTACCACTGTGTCACCTGGAAAGCCTGCCTAAATGCATTTTTAGTGGGCCTGTTGATTGGCTGTAGATTTTGGTTGTCTGTTGTCATTAGTTTTTATACATGCTTTAGCAAAATGGTTTACAGTCTGCCTCCAGAAAAAGGAAAAGTAAATATGTTACTGAGCACATTTCTGTTGCCATTTTAAGGTTTTTATTAAGACCTTATGGCTGCAGATCTACAGAGGAGTTCTCTATAGACTGTCCTCAACATCTTTCAAGAAAACCTAATACTATTCATGAAAGATGATATCGTTTTTATCTACTTTTTTGAGTGTGAATGAAATATTATTTGGAAATGGTTAAAATCAATATTTATTCCAATGAAATGCCAAAATATGTAATTTACCTTCAATTTTCCACAAAAGCATAGGATGGGAGTTCAAAATATCTAGGCTGATACTGCATTGGTGCCATTATGTTAGCAAGTTTAGTAGCATGAAACAGTTAAACATTAGCAACTATTGACATATGACAAATTTTGAAGTAGCCATTACCCCTGCATTTTTCAAGTGTCATAAAACCTTTTAATTGCACAAAACTCCATCAAGTTTGTGCTTGATGGTGTAGCTCAAGGCAAACACTCTAGTTTGTCTTAAATCTGGGTTGTTCACCCCAATTTTTAAAAAGGACAACCAGTTTCATCCATCTCATCAGAACTGATTCAAATGAATTCTTTTTAACCGCTGAGTAATACTCCATTGTGTATATGTACCACAGCTTTCTTATCCATTCATCTGCTGATGGACATCTAGGTTGTTTCCATGTCCTGGCTATTATAAACAGTGCTGCGATGAACATTGGGGTACATGTGTCTCTTTCAATTCTGGTTTCCTCGGTGTGTATGCCCAGAAGTGGGATTGCTGGGTCATAAGGGAGTTCTATTTGCAATTTTTTAAGGAATCTCCACACTGTTCTCCATAGTGGCTGTACTAGTTTGCATTCCCACCAACAGTGTAGGAGGGTTCCCTTTTCTCCACACCCTCTCCAGCATTTATTGCTTGCAGATTTTTGGATCGCAGCCATTCTGACTGGTGTGAAGTGGTACCTCATTGTGGTTTTGATTTGCATTTCTCTAATAATGAGTGATGTTGAGCATCTTTTCATGTGTTTGTTAGCCATCCGTGTGTCTTCTTTGGAGAAATGTCTATTTAGTTCTTTGGCCCATTTTTTGATAGGGTCGTTTATTTTTCTGGAGTTGAGCTGCAGAAGTAAGCCAGAAAGAAAAACACCAATACAGTATACTAACACATATATATGGAATTTAGGAAGATGGCAATGACGACCCTGTATGCAAGACAGGGAAAGAGACACAGATGTGTATAACGGACTTTTGGACTCAGAGGGAGAGGGAGAGGGTGGGATGATTTGGGAGAATGACATTCTAACATGTATACTATCATGTGAATTGAATCGCCAGTCTATGTCTGACGCAGGATGCAGCATGCTTGGGGCTGGTGCATGGGGATGACCCAGAAAGATGTTATGGGGAGGGAGGTGGGAGGGGGGTTCATGTTTGGGAATGCATGTAAGAATTAAAGATTTTAAAATGTAAAAAATAAAAAACTAAAAATAAAAAAAATAAAATAAAAAGGACAACCATTGTTACAGTGTTTCCTGAAATTAGAGATCATGTACAGTATTCAAAAAATGACTATAAATTTTCGTATTGCTTTACTCTAATGGCACATGAATTAAAACTGCATTATAATGAAATTGCTACTGAACATTCCCATTAATATCAAATGAATTCATTATGACCAGCACAGTTACAATGAATACTAAATGAATTAATAATAATGAACCATTTAAAGTGTTGCCTAATTGTTTTATTTCATTTTTATGTATATTTTGGTCCTATTTTAACTGTTGGGTTAATAGAGAATGACATCAAATAATTCATTTTCTTGCCTAATATTGGATAATGTGTTCACACTGTTTTCTGATGATTTCTGTATTTAACCCTCTTTGTTTCACCTCAGACTTCCCACCTATTATCTCCTTATTTGATACCACTAAAGAAACTAGCTGCAGTCCATGGGGTTGCGAAGAGTTGGACACGACTTAGTGACTGAACAACAACAAGAGAAACTAGATGAGAAAATACAAGCTTTAATTTGATACGAAAGAGAAAGCATAAAGATAAAAAGTAACATTGGGCCCCAGTCATTTTCATGATGTCTGCCTATAGGCAGAGACCACCATGCAAGGATAATTAAGTGTGAGGAAATAATTATATAAAATTTCTATAGTTTAAGAAAAAAGCACAAGCTACTTAATTACTATTTATTATCAAATGTTTTAAACCTTGATTAATCATTTGTTTTCTAAAACATCTTTAAAAATGATTTCTTTTTAATTGGAGGATAAGTGCTCCACAACATTGCTTCAGTTCCTGCCATACATCAACATGAATCAGGCCTAGGTACAGGAGCGTCTCCCACCTCCCAGCCCATCCCACCCCTCCAAATTATTATAGATCATCAGTTTTGAGCTCCCTGCATCATACAGCAAATTTCCACTTGCCATCCAACTCCACGCGTGGCAAGGCACATGCTTCAGTGGCCCGCTCTCAGTTCCTCCCACTCCACCCCACGTCCGCAAGGCCACACTCCAGATCTCTGCCTCCACTGCTGCCCTGCAGACAGGTTCCTCTGCGCTATCTTTCCAGATTCCATGCATATGTGTAAACATACAGTATTTGTCGTTCTCTTTCTGACTTACTTCACTCTGTATGACAGGTTCTAGGCTCATCCACCTCATTGGAACCGACTCAAATGTATTCCTTTTTATGGCTAATATTCCATTGTGTGTATACACAACTTCTTTATCCACTCATCTGTTGATGGACATCTAGGTTGCTTCCATGTCCTAGCTATTGCAGCGCTGCAGTGAACGTTGGGGTACACATGCCTTTTTCAGTTATGGTTTCCTCAGGGTATATGCCCAGTAGTAAAATTGTTGGGCCATACGGTAGTTTTATTCCTAGTTTTTTAAGGACGCTCCATACTGTTCTCCATTGTGGCTGTGTCAATTTGCATTACCACCAACAGTGCAGGAAGGTTCCCTTTTCTCTATACCCTCTCCAGGATTTATTGTTTGTAGAATTTTGTGTGTGTGTGTGTGATGATGGCCATTCTGACTGGTGTGAGATGATACCTCATTGTAGTTTTGATTTGCATGTCACTAATAATGGCGATGCTGAGAATCTTTTAACCATATGCTTTTAAATTACTTAGAAGCTTGTTAAATTCACTATCAGCTGCCTTGTCACTGAGTAGCACTGTGTTGGCACAGAAAACCTAGTTTCCATGACTTTGTGGGTTACGAGCTCTTGCCTTATGTCTGTCAAGGATCCAGTCTTCCTCAAGTCAAAATTAGAATTTTAACTGTTCATCACAGAAATGTCTTTCATATTGACAACTTCCTCAGAAAGAACGCTGGCCATAGGTATACTGTCTTCTGAAATGTTATGAACAGTCTTCACATGATGACATTTTAAGTAAGTAAATATTATCAACTGGAAAATTCACTTAAGACTCTAGATTTCTGGCATCTTTGATAAGTAGGAAACTATATTTACATGTCCTCTATAATGCTGTATGTTAATAATTGAATGGAATGGGATAGAAATCACACTCTGAACATATTTATGGCACCTACATGGCCTTCATATATACATTTAGGTTATAATCTCAAAGGATATATTCTTCCCCGAAATCTTTCCTATCATCCTCCACAGTGCTTGAGATTTCCTTGGTAAAGAACATGTATATAGATAATTTCCAGTATGGCTTTAAGAACAGGACAGTAAATAGTGTCTCATAAGCAAAGTGTTTCTAGTCATGGAGGTTCCTGTTATGGATATCACTGCATTTTAACAAAATACTGAATCAACAGAAACCAAGTAGGTGATTTTAGATAGAGATTTTAGGAGACAGCCCCCATCTAATGGCTGGAAAGAGACAATCTGAGGCCTGGATCCTGAGAATGATATATGAAAGCCGCAGACATTACTTTGGGGTGCTAGACTAAGATGAAGGATGTTTGGCAGAGAGTAAAATGGTACCAATTTAGAGAATATTTTTAAGAAATCAAATGTGTTCACTGAGCCTGTGATTCACTTACATTCAACATCATTTGTCCCAGCAGTCCTTTGATGTTTTCTTATCAGTCTCTTAAAACTGTTTCCTTAAAGAGAAAGCAATCTCCTTGGAATACTTTTTTGTACAAAAACTGTAATTTCATTCTGACTTTCAGAAATAATGGGTTTCAAAGGTTCTTAAAACTGAAAATGCATACCTACTCTACATCAATTAAATATTACTTGCTGTTATTGTATTTTTGTAAGTGATATAGTTAGTAAATTATTAGGAGGGAAGCCTCAATTTTATGATGTGTAATACTTTACTAAAAGCTGTAAGCTGTTTCTTTGATGCTTGCTGTTATTTAGAATTTTAGTGTAAGTTTTTCTGAGGCATGACTAAATGACCCTTTCATTCTATAAAATTAAAGGATGTTGAGTTGGACAAGGGGGACTTTCTTGGTCTTCCCTGGTGGCTCAGCGGTAAAGAATTTGCCTACAATGCAGGAAACATGGGTTTGATCCCTGGGTTGGGAAGATCCCTTTGAGGAGGGCATGGCAACACCCACTCCAGTATTCTTGCCTGGAGAATCCCATGGACAGTGGAGCCTGGTGGGCTGTGGTCCATGGGGTCACAAAGAGTTGGACACGACCAAAGAGATTAAGCACACACACACAAGCAGAAGTCTCAATTTTACTGATGCATAATAATTTAGTAAAAGCTTGTGAAGGTTACTATTTGCTTGATGCTTACAGTTATTGGGAATTTTAGTGTGAGTTTTTCCAGGACATGACTAAATGACCCTTTCATTCTATACAATAAAAGGATGTTCAGTGGAGAAAGGGGGCATTTCTTATACTTATCTGAGAAGTATGGAGGATGAGAATTTGGCTTCTATGATTGGGTATCAGTAATGCTTATAATAATCTTCTTCTGTGGACTTTATGCCTTATAAGACTTTATGGAAAGGTTATCTAATCAAATTGCCTAGTACAGTTGTCATTTTTATATTTGCTTTGGTGAAGGTCTACCTAAAAGAAGCAAAAATCCTCCTAGACTAGGACCATCCCTGAACTCTTTCCCTTAGTTATCCAGAGAATTTCAGACTGCCTATATTCTTTTCATGACATGCTTTCTCTTTTGGGTAACTAAACCTTTCTTTCTTTCTTTTGTAATAGACTTTCCCAACCCGTTTCTTTTACTTAAATTGAGGAAGAGCTCTTTGAAAAACCTTTCATCAAAGGGATGGCTGCCCAATCCCTGAGTATTCTCAGAACTTTTCATCATGGAGGTTTTGAGAGTGTTTGATGCCATCTGTGCCTCGATTTTCCTTTCTTCTGATTTTTCTTCTTTTTTTTTTTTTCTGCACTGAGGTGCCAGCCGAGCCAGCCTGTGCCTCTGTTTTCTGCCAAAAGGAAAAAAAAAGAGAGAGAGAGAAATACCATGAACACTAAAATAAGAATATTTTTTTCAGTGTTTCTGGTACAAGCACTGTACATTTCCACTGAGTTTTCTATAAGAATCTGTTTTTATCATCCTTAACAATAGAAAAACCACAAGAAAACTTGTGGTCTATTAGCAGAAAACAGAGGCCCTGGCAAGCTATGGAGCAGCTCAATCCTACAGTTGGGAGGCTGGGCAGGAACCCAAGTTTGTCCACGCCTAAGAACAACACTGTCTGCTAAAATTACAGTTTTCCCTTTTCACAAACCTCAAAGTTGTGAAACTTTACTAACTTTAAGAAAAGAACAGTTGGCCATACAAAAGATACACTTCCAAATCCATCGAACAACTTACTTATACTTGCAAATGAACCACTTGGAGTGAGTCTTAAAATGTATTTGTTCCAATTATTCTGCTAAGGTAGCAAGCAGAAAGTAATCATTTTCTATGTATACTGTGAAGAAGAGACTCCAAATGTTGGTTCCAAAGAAAGCATTTGACCAATAGTTGGTAAGTGGGAGTGTAAGAAGGAGAGCTGTGGAAATGATAGCCACATTTGCAAAAACTAAGTGTGTTTTTGCAGTCTCTTTATGCTCAGGATGATATAATAAAATTAGAAAAGAGTCTTTTTTGAAAACTCTGATACTCCCTGCTTCCAGTTTTTACAGAGACAAGTATTAGTAACTAAACATGGTCATGTAGCTCATTAGATCATATATGTTAATGGAAGGAAGATATAAGTCAATACAGGTTGGCATTCCATCAGTAAATTGAATTACATTGTAGAAGCTTTTTTTTTTTTTTTTTTTTTTAGCAAACCTGGACCAATTACTATCTGTTTCAGTCAAGTTCCATTCAGGTGACTGACTATGCCAGTTATTTGAATAGGGGACATTTAATAAAAAGGACTATGTATTGGGAGAAAGTAGTTAACTAGTGAAAGAGGGGAAAAGGTTCACAAGGGGGTTCAAAAGTAATTGATCTCAAACAGTTACTGCCTCCATGTTGAGAAGAGGATAAGAAAGGAGCTAAGGACAAGGTGAATTGCTTTATCCTGCAGCTGAGCTTCAGACCTGTTCAAAAAAACAAGGGTCTCACAGGAAGATGCAGCCTGCTAGAGGTGTGGTGCATCTTTTCGTAGGATGTCAGCTGGCTCTGATCTATAAAAGCAGTGCTCTGTTGCCCCCTCCACTGTGTAGGAGGTCAGAGCTGGAAGGAGCTGGAGATAGAGGGTAGTCTAGGCTCTAGGTACAGCCCCAGGATCACAAGTTGAATCATAGTCACTGAGGGCAAGACCTGGAAAAGGACTGTCTTCTTGCTGCTTTTGCCTTGCTGAGCCAATGAAGGCTATAGTGGATAGTTCAGCCTTAAAGAAGAGTGGTAAATG
This sequence comes from Ovis canadensis, assembly GCF_042477335.2. NCBI lineage: Eukaryota > Metazoa > Chordata > Mammalia > Artiodactyla > Bovidae > Ovis > Ovis canadensis. Next base: position 104,493,605 of record NC_091249.1, read on the forward strand.
TACATGAAACACAGTATGAAAATTAAGACTCTATATTCTGCTGTGATGGCAAAAAAAATTTTGTATTATAAGTAATTTAAAGATTTCTGAATTTCAGAATTCATTATGCTAGCAACTTGTGCCTGATAATCAGAAATATATTTCTTATATTCATAATATTCTGTTCCAGTTCAGTTCAGTTCAGTTGCTCAGTTGTGTCCGACTCTTTGCGACTCCATGAATCGCAGCATGCCAGGCCTCCCTGTCCACCACCATCTCCTGGAGTTCACTCAAACTCATGTCCATCGAGTCTGTGATGCCATCCAGCCATCTCATCCTCGGTCGTCCCCTTCTCCTCCTGCCCCCAATCCCTCCCAGCATCAGAGTCTTTTCCAATGCGGCAACTCTTCGCATGAGGTGGTACTGGAGCTTCAGCTTCAGCATTATTTCTTCCAAAGAAATCCCTATTTTTTGTTTCCTGTAGTAGAATTTAAAAATCACTTATCTTTATATGTTAATATTTTAAATTACTATTAAGCGTGTTTCAGGGTTTCAGTCTTCATCTAAATTACCCACATTTCCTTCTACCCTTCACTAATCTCTTACATATAATTAATTTTCAAACATCTCACATGGAAATATTCATGGAGAGAATTATTCTAGTTTTGGCCTAAATAAATGAGGACCTGTAAAATAACATTTTTATGAGATTTCTTGATGCAAAATGCCACAAGCTATAATTCTCTACAACAGAAGATTTTGTTCGGTGAGATGACCTATTTATTTCTAGCATGATTAAAACAATCAGGTTTTAGTATAATTGAACGATTTAATAAGCACATTGAGTGGCTATTATCAGCAAAATTCTCTGAGAATCTGAAGCAGAAATATGTTCTTTACATTTGTAGCCTCAGACAAGGGCCACAAAAGTAAAAATATGCAAATAGGACTATATCAAACTAAAAAGCATTTCTACAGTGGAGAATACTATTGACAAAACAATTAAGTAAAATCCTGAGTGGAAGATATTCATAAAGTATATAGCAGATCTGGGATTAATATCTAAAATATAGGAAGAACTTATACAACTCAGTATCAAAAACAAATAATGGATTAAAAAATGAACAGAGTAAATGAATAGATGCTTTGGCAGCAAACTTTTATATGGTCAACAGGCCTATGCAAAGATGTCCAGCATCAGTAACTATCAGGGAAATGTAAACAAAAACCACAATGAATTATCACCTGATATCTGTCAGAAAGGTGATTATCAAAAAGTCAAGAAATAACAAGTATTGAACAAGATGCAGATAAAAGTGAGCCCTTGTGCACTGTTGGTATGGATATCAATTGGCACAGCCACTGTGAAAACAATGTGGTCATTGCTCAAAAAAATTTAAAAAATGACCTAGCATTTCACTTCTGGGTATTCATTTTAAAAACACAAAATTCCAAAAAATATAGGCAACCCCTATGTTTATTTACAATTTACTTATTTACAGCATTGTTTACAATAGCCAAGATATGGAAACAACCAAAATGTCCATAGATAAAGGGCTGCATAAAGAAATGTGGTATATATTTACAGTGGACAATTATTCAGTCAAAAAATGAAATCTTGTCATTTGCGACAACATGGATAGATCTAGAGAGAAAGTAAAAAATACTGGTTGCTAAATTGTGTCTGACTCTTTTCGACCCTATGAACTATAGCCCACCAGGCTTCTCTGTCCATGGAATTCTCCAGGCAAGAATACTGCAGTGGGTTGCCATGTCCTCCTCCAGGGGATCTTACCAACCCAAGGATTGAACCCAGATCTCCAGCAGTGCCAGCAGATTTTTTGCTGTCTGAGCCACAAGGGAAGCCCAAGACGTACAGTGCAATACACTAAATGAAATTAGTCAGATAGAGGACAATTACCTTATGATATCACTTATATGTGGAATCTAAAAAGAACAGGCAAAACAGATTCATAGAAATAGCAAACTGGTGGTTTCCAGAGGAGAAGCAGGGAATAGGCTAAACAGGTAAAGGGGATTAAGCGCTAAGTAACTCGGCAGTGGCACCCCACTCCAGTACTCTTGCCTGGAAAATCCCATGGATGGAGGAGCCTGGTAGGCTGTAGTCTGTGCTAAGGGTCAGACACGACTGAGCGACTTCCCTTTCACTTTTCACTTTCATGCATTGGAGAAGGAAATGGCACCCCACTCCAGTGTTCTTGCCTGGAGAATCCCAGGGATGGGGGAGCCTGGTGGGCTGCCATCTATGGGGTTGCACAGAGTCAGACATGACTGAAGCGACTTAGCAGCAGCACTTCCAGTTACAAAATAACCAAGTTTACAATGATGTAATATACAGGATAGAGAATATAGTACTAGTATTGTAATAACTTTGGTGGCAGATAGTAACTAGACATCATGGTGGCCATTTTGAACTGTATATAAATATTGAATCAGTGAGATATATGTCTGAAACCAATATGATATATGACAATCATACTTTAATAAAAATATCTTCACCTTTTTAAAAACAAAGGAGAATAGTTTAAAAACTGGCTGTTGTTTCCTAGAAAGTTTCAAGTACTTAAAATATTTATTTCTCTGTGATTTTGAAATAACTTGTAATATAAGGGTGCTATCTTTAATATTAAAAGAAAGATTTATATGTTTACCTTCCACAATTCTTGTCTATATACAAGTATCAGTATAGAAAAACAAAATCACCAGCAAACAGCTTTATTGTTTTTATTTATATATTGCATGGTTTATATCACTGTCTTTCTATCTAATCAAAGAAAATATCTAGGAGATTCAAGAGACATTTACTGGACGGGGACTATGTAGGGACTGCTCTAAGAGATGCCTGGGGATGTACGGATGAAACAAAGATCTTGATCTGAGGAGCCCATTCTTAGGGGAGATAGCCATGCAAATTATCACTATGAATTGAGCTATGTGTGTGTCACCAAGAACAGAGCCTGACTGTCCTACACTCATGCTATAATGTCTGGGGCTGTGAAGGTTAACTAGGAGAACAAAGAGCCCCGAGGGATACTCAGGAGAGGCTAACTGTTGAACCTGATTATAAATGACGATGGAAAGATGCTACTTATTGGCCTAGAAGAGAAAGGTTGGGTGAGTAGGAATGTTTATAAATTGGTGGCCAGCGAAATATAAGCATAATGTTGTTAAGTGTAGCTTTAGAACATATTGGAATTGGCCATGGTCTGTGGGGGACTATGGAGAGCTTCTTTGATATAGCATTATTCCTTTGAGATTTTTCCAAGTTGTTGTATGGGCTTTCCTTGTGGCTCAGCTGGTAAAGAATTTGCCTGCAGTGTAGGAGATCTGGGTTCGATCCCTGGGTTGGGAAGATCCCCTGGAGAAGGGAAAGGCTACCCACTCCAGTATTATAGCCTGGAGAACTCCATGAACTGTATATCCATGGGGTCACAAAGGGTCAGACAGGTCTGAGTGAATTGTGCTTCACTTTCATGTTGTATGTGTCAGTAGTTTGTTCCTTTTTATTTCTGAGAAATATTTCATTGTCTGGATATACTATTATTTGTTTATAAGTTCCTGGACATGTGGGTTGCTGCCAGTTTTATAAGAAAACTACTATTTTCTTGCAAGTATTTACGCAGATACATGTTTTCATTTTTATTGCAAAATACCTAAGAGTAGAGAAAATAGAGCATATAATATAATAATTATATGGTTAACTTTACAAGAAACTGCCAAACTGCTTTTCAAGATGACTGTCCCACATTGCATGCTCTCAGCAAGGCATGACAATTCTAATCATTCTGGATCTCTGTTAATACTTGGTATTAAAAAAAAAAAACTTGGTATTAAGCATCAATTTCAATATTAGGAATTCAGGAGTAGTGGTGTTTTACTATCGTCTAAGTTGCGTAAAGATAATGATCTGTAATGCTGAAAACATTTATTTGTGCTTATTGGACATCTGCCTATTTTCTTTGGGAAGTGTATTTTCAAATGTCTACTTAAAAAATACGGTTATTGGTCTTATTTTTTAATTGGAGGAGTTCATTATGAATAAATGGAGAAGGCAATGGCACCCCACTCCAGTACTCTTGCCTGGAAAATCCCATGGATGGAGGAGCCTGGTAGGCTACACTCCATGAGGTTGTGAAGAGTCGGACTTGACTGAGTGACTTCACTTTTCACTTTCATGCACTGGAGAAGGAAATGGCAACCCACTCCAGTGTTCTTGCCTGGAGAATCCCAGGGACGGGGGAGCCTGGTGGGCTGCCATCTATGGGGTCACACAGAGTTGGACACGACTGAAGCAACTTAGCAGCAACAGCAGCATGAATAAATAAGGTTTATTCTAAATGAGTTTGAGCAAATTCTGGGATATAGTGAGGGACAGGGAAGCCTGGCGTGCTTCAGTCCATGGGGTCACAGAGTCGGACATGACCTAGCAGCTGAACAGCAAATTCTGAATACAAGTCCTTTAACTTGTTTGTGTCATGAATATATTCTCCTAGTCTCTGGTGTGTCTTTTTATTTTCTGCAAAGTGTAATGGAATTTGGGTAGAGAATACATTAATATGCATTTTTTTTCTTGTATGTATTTCTAGTGCTTAATCCCTACCCTACTCTTCAAGAGACAACTATTCTTCTCAGGTAGAATTATTATTTTTGCATCAGGAGTGAAAAATAAAGAGGATATCAGCATTTAGCTTTTCATATGTGAAAGGAAACTGTCATTATACAGAAAAAATAGTTTTGAAAATCTGGATTTAATGAGAGAAAGGTCTTGTTTAGATTTTTTAACTTTTATTAATTTGTCAAAAGAATAAGTCCTGGACTACTATATGACATAAAATCATGAATAAAAATCCTCTCTTCCTCCCATGAGAGTATATTTGAAAATATAAATAACTTCACAGAGGGTCCATCTAAGGCCAGAAGAGAGGAATCAGAGAGCTCCTACCTACCATCTCGGCAAACTATGGGAAGAGTTTCAGGGAAAGCATACCGATAAACAAGAGCATCTTGATATCCTATCCAGACTGAAATCCTGTGGACACCAAAGTAGAGAAGAAAGCGATTATCACTGGGGATTTTGTCTTTTTCTTAATCAGAATTGAGGGACTATTTCACGGGTAGTTCAGTTCCAGCCTATGGCAATTACAGTGGAAGCTGTAACAGTAGAATGTGCATGGCTGCTTGAAGGAGTGAAGAAGAACCCCAGTGATATCCCCAGTGACAATCGCTTTCTTCTCTACTTTGGTGTCCAAAGGATTTCAGTCTGGATAGGATATCAAGATGCTCTTGGTTACCAGTATGCTTTCCCTGAAACTCTTCCCATAGTTTGCTGAGACGGTAGGTATGAGCTCTCTGATTTCTTTTTTCTGGTCTTAGATGGACCTTCTGTGAAGTTATTTATATTTTCAAGTATAAATAATGCCGGATTAGCATTCCTAGCATCCTTCTGTTCCTTTGATCATGAAAATGTCTTAGAAATTCTTAAGTAACTTTGGAGTTGGGATGGAGATTGGATATCAGAAATGCAGCAGAGATTGGAAAAGGGCTGTTAAAGCTTGTCCAATCTTTGACAAGCCCCAGGGGCTACCCCAGCCTGAGAACAATTGAATTCATGTATAGAGAGTGTTGGGCTAGGGTCTGGTCTACACAGGAAATAGTCAAGCTCTTTAGGAGAGCTTCCTGTACAGAGGACACTTCCACTAGCTGTAGCAGTGACAGAGGATTGTGGGTCTCCCCGGAAGGCTACAGTCTGATAGCACCTCAGATGTCATCAGTATAGGAAGCAGCTCAACCACTCACTCTTCAGTCTAGACCAGCAAAGCTCAAAAATTCCATAAGCATCTCTAGCGTCCTTGCCTCCAACCACCCATGTCATCTGTCCTCTCAGGTATCATTTTAGAGAGAAGTAAACGGATATGGAGAAAACATGGCAGATTCAGCATTTGTCTGAAAGACTCTGAGTCAGCAAAGTGTGACTAAATCAGAGGCAGCAAAGTGGTTAGAATTCCTCCCACCCTAACATTATATAGGAGATGAAGTAGGTACAAGAGAAAGATTAGGTTCGTAATTGGCTCTGATGGTTTGCTGGATAATTTCTGAAATCACATTTGCTTGGACAGCTATGTAAGTCTATGACTGAATTTTTAGCTCTTGAATTTTAACTATTAGAACTAAGCCAGACACAAAATGTAAAGAACAGCTCTCTGAGCTTCCTCTCTGATTGCTAGGCTTTCTCTTTTGATGCACTGCCTTCTGCTTCACACATCCAGCTTTCATAATATAAATTTTAAAATTCTAATTTATTCTCTCCTTATCAGGGAGAGGGTGATGAGGTGTGAGACTAACTTAATGCAACTCTCGCAGTGCTTTAAAGCACTTCTGATTCCTTAGCCCAGCTGGACCCACTCTCCTCATCATGGTGATTTCACTCCTTCCCTCAGTCAAGTTTCCTCTACTGTTCCATGTGCACATTTGAATCCAGATTATGAACATGGATCAAGGTGCATCTCCATTCACATAAGATGATGCTTTTGCCTTCTGTTTAAATATTCCTTCACATTTTAGTAACACTTAATAACATTTATGAAAATGTTACTTATTTTCACAAATAACATTTATGAAATACATGAAATAAATAATATTTATGAAAAATAGCCAAAGGAGCTGTATGCTGAAATTACAGAGAAGGCCACTAGGGTTCTATTAGGAATCTGGGTCTGGTCCCAGTCAAGTCGGTCTGTTACTGTTTTCTTTTGGCCTGGTCTCACCTCCTTTGGGGCTTCTCTTGTGGCTCAGATGGTAAAGAATTGACCTGCGATGTGGGAGACTTGGGTTCAATCCCAGGGCAGGGAAGATCCCCTGGAGAAGGGAAAGGCTACCCACTCCAGTATTCTGGCCTGGAGAATTCCATTGACTCTATAGTCCATGGGGTTACAAAGAGTCAGAGTGACTTTCACTTTCTTTCACCTCCTTTTGTCAGCAATAGGAAGTCACGTTGTTTTCCAAGTCAATGGAAAACTAACCCTGAGAAATCTGGGGTGAGGTCAGTTGATAGAAACAGATGTTAGTAGTAAAATAGTGCAGACCAGAAACTACCTAGGGAAGATACTTCCAACGTGGGGAAGCCCCTATTACACGCCTGTGATACTTAATATGGAACACTGCAGTGACCAGGTGTTCCTTCAATGAAGTCTCCATTCTAGACACATCCTTTCCCCAGCACTTTGATTGAGTTTCCTGGCAAGCATTCATGCAAGTAAATATATTGAGATTACTTTCATTGATGTGAAAGACTATGGGGAGACCCGCTAATGGTAGGGTATTACCTTCTGATAACCACACTATTTACACTCATCATCCAGAAAGGCAGAGAACCAGACTGTTCCATTAAGCTGTCAATCAGAACTTATGAAGAAGCACAGATTGTATGTTACCAGTTTAAATGTAACAAGGCATGAAAATTATAGGATTTTGAGAATGCTAGTCATTCTCTTCCTCCAAAAAGTATACTCAGGAAATTATCTTTCTTTTTCTGAATTCTTGAATATTTAGGCTCCCACAGGCTCTTCATTGTTGTGCTTTTGCAGTCATGTATCCAGAAGAAGAGATATAGCTTGATATCTTACATTTCTGTAGCACTTTACAGTTTATGGGGGCACTTTCCTGCCCCACACACCTGCTTTCCAAATGATATTCTCTGCAAAATATTTCCTCATCTCAGAACCACAAATTCTAAAAATGTTTCTTAGAAGTCTATTAGTTAGCTTTCAGAATAACAAATCAAATTTGCAATTCTTATAATGTTGCAACAACATTTTGAATGTTTTTAGTGCATATTTGTATGACTTTGAAAAGAGCTGGAGTATTTTAAGTATCACTGTTAACTACCAAGTTTTGGAGAAAAACAAGTTAATGGAGCAATCGGTTTTATTTGGTATAATAAGGCATTTCTGTCTTTCATTATTTATAATTTTATTGGGAAAACATGTGCTAATGCAAAAAATTTTCATAAATGAATAAAACATAAGGCAGAGTAGTAATTAATATAAAAGGATTCAACAGCACATAAAGGTGGTTAATATATTTGCCTCTTCATATATCAATGCCAGTTATACTTCCTTAGAAGACACTAAAGATTGAAAATCAAGCAGGCTCATTAATTAGTCTTATTCTCAGTTAACTTGAAGGTTTGCTTAAAAAAGGAAATCAGGTTGACTGGGAGCAAGAATGGATAGTTCAGATAAAAAAGATCAAGAGGGAAAAGTATACAGGAAGGAAAGTGGAAATGTGTCAGCTTGCTTAGCAGCAAAACAGTCTCTGTTATTAATTCCAAGGGGAATAATGTCTCCTATCTTGTCACTGAACACAGTAGATGTTTGAGGGGAGGAGGTTGTAGGATCTGCAGAAAATATGATAGAAAATAAAGTGAATACCTGGTGAGAGAGAGAGAAAAGGAAGAATGAGAAGAATCTTCAAAGCTAATGTTCTTGGTAGCATTGCTATTTGTATAGGCGTTTTAATGAGATTCTTTTGGATATATGGAAACAAGACTTACTGGTTTCTTCGAGAGGCAGACACAGATATTGTTCAAAAAGGGACAGAGTTCCCATGGGATGGACAAGAAATACAGACGAACCAGAAAATCACCATAGCTGGGTCTGGGGTCAGGTCCTCTTGATGGACCTCATCACAGAAGTATATGGATATTGTCACACTGATGCTTCATCCCACATGATGTTGTCTAGCTGTGATCGCACTGTTAATGTGCCTTTTCTTCCCCACTCCCCATCAGTCTTGATGCTTCTCTCTAGTTCATAGCTTTATTTTGTTCTTGTTATAGCTTCTTCATAGACACATACTTTGCACATTTGTGAGAAGCCATTTTTCAGCTCTCTTCCACAATCTGCCCAATTAGCTGGCTGGATCAACTCATACCATCTTTGGCCTGAACAACTGTGACCTGGAGAAAGAGTGAAGACACATGGCTGTCTTGGCCTGACTCTCCAACAAGGGCTTTGGGTAGGGCGGTTTTCCTTAGAAGGGCTGTTGGCATTGTGTATAGCAAGATGACTTCCCTGATGGCTCAGAGGCTAAAGCGTCTGTCTGCAATGCAGGAGACCTGGGTTCGATCCCTGGGTCGGGAAGATCCCCTGGAGATGGAAATGGCAACCCACTCCAGTACTATTGCCTGGAAAATCCCATGGATGGAGGAGCCTGGTAGGCTACAGTCCATGGGGTCACAAAGAGTCAGACACGACTGAGTGACTTCACAATCAATCAATCAATAGCAAGATGAACAAATCTGAAAAAAGGCATACCTGAAAATACCATTGGCTTTCTTACTTGCCTATGATTTATGAACTTCTGCTCATATCTCTTGTGTTTTTTTGAATTTATTTCTTAATACTCTTCACTTCAAGGACTAGGGAATAGTATATGCCTGTTTGTATCAAGAAGTTGGAAATATAAGAACGAGCTCATATGGATGAACGAATGTTTTTCCACAATCTTTTCTAATAGATTGACTGATCATAGTGCTAAGTGACTCATTTGAGCACAAATGAGTGTTTTACATACAACATCCTGTTGTTGTTTACTTGCTTAGTCATGTATGACTCTTTTGTGACTTTGTGGACCATAACCCACCAGACTCCCCCGTCCAAGGGATTTCTAGGCAAAAATACTGGAGTGGGTGCCATTTCCTTCTCCAGGGGATCTTCCCAACCCAGGGATTAAACCCACATGTCCTACACTGGCAGGCAGATTCTTTACCACTGAGCCACAGGGAAGCCCATACAACATTCGACTGCAACGTTATCGTTATATGGTTGCTGATTCACAAGACTCTGAATTTCACATTGTGTGTTTCTTTTCTTGGGCATTCTGTGGTCATTTCTTCTATAAAATTTACTGAAGCTAATTTAAAAAACTTTGTTTCCAGTTAGGTCACTTGTGTTCCTATCTTTGTTTTCAGTGATTAGCTTTGGTCTTATGAATGCTGTCAAAATATTAAGATGTTGATATAGTTAAAATTAAATATAAAGTCTAAATCATGTCCAATTATTACAGTCAGGTGGAGTGGAAGCCCTTTGCTACCCAAGAAGGGCATTTTTAAAAATTCAGTGAGAAACCTGTTTTCCTTCATTTTAGTGTTACATATAGGCAACTTTTTGAATAACCTGCATAATTGAGCTATTCTCTTAATGAGTCACAGTATGAGAGATGTGCGGCATAGTGTGAGCATCTTCTTTTGGCAGCTGACCTAATCATCCTTTAATTGTGCTATCACTTCAGTTCAGTCGCTGAATCATGTCCAACTCTTTGCGACCCCATAGACTGCAGCACACCAGGCCTCCCTGTCCATCACCAACTCCCGGAGTTCACCCAAACTCATGTCCATCAAGTCAGTGATGCCATCCAACCATCTCATCCTCTGTCGTCCCCTTCTCCTCCTGCCCCTAATCCCTTCCAGCATCAGGGTCTTTTCCAATGAGTCAGCTCATTGCAACAGGTGGCCAAAGTATTAGAGTTTCAGCTTCAGCATCAGTCCTTCCAATGAACACTCAGGACTAATCTTTAGGACAGACTGGTTGGATCTCCTTGCAGTCCAAGGCAAGAGTCTTCTCCAACACCACAGTTCAAAAGCGTCAATTCTTCAGTGCTTAGCTTTCTTTATAGTCCAACTCTCACATCCATACATGACTACTGGAAAAACCATAGCCTTGACTAGATGGACCTTTGTTGACAAAATAATCTCTCTTTTTAATATGCTATCTAGGTTGGTCATAACTTTCCTTCCAAGAAGGAAGTGTCTCTCAGTTTCATGGCTGCAGTCACCATCTGCCAGTGATTTTGGAGCCCCCCAAAATAAAGTCTGCCACTGTTTCCCCATCTATTTGCTATGAAGTGATGGGACCAGATTCCATGATCTTGTGCCACACTAAGTCAAAAAATGGCTCACAATTTCTTGTGTGCCTTTCATGTAAGAAATGAAGAATTAGCATAGCATACATTTGTAGGCTATGCTAAGAATTTTTCATGAGGTTTAATTAAAACAATTTCTGGGAGGATAGTTTACAGATATGGATTTAGACAAATAAATACAAGTATAGCAAGGGAATTAGACTTGTGTATTTAAAGGCTGCTACTCTGAAGTGGACCTTTGTGTCTACCAACTTACAATTTTCTTTGTAAGAGTTTTTGAGTTCTGCTTTATAGTTAAGATACTGCCATGAAAAAAATCAACACAAGTTTACTAGTGGAGTAAGTTTATTAACTATGTGATTATTGATTGGGAATAAAAGTTTTGGAACATTTTCAAAGATTCTGTCATTCAGAATATAATTGCACATTCAAAAATAATATAAATCACATGGTTTGTGAAATTCTTAGTAACAATAAAAATAAAGCATGAATCGTAGCCATGTTAAAACTAAGGCAAATTATGACTTGACCATTAAAACGTTTCTATTTATGTTTCTCGCCATTTGAAACACATAATTTTGCATCTAGCTTTAAAGTCCTTGGAAACTGATAGGAAAGTCAATACACTTTTTTCTTCTTCTAAAGAGCACTGCTTATTTTTGTTTCTTATGATCAGTCAAGGAAGGACTTGGAAATAAGTTCAAAATTATTCATTCTCTATGCTACAATATACTAAGCCAGAGATTCGGTGTGCAAAAGGCACATTATATGCCATTTAAAAACTGCTGTATCTCATGTTTTATTCTAGAAAATTATTAGACACAGATTCAGCCATGAAGCTAATATTAGGAATAATAGTAAGAGCAATGCCATTTCATTTCCTGGACTATTGCTCCAAACACTAAATCAATCTCAGTAAAATGTCCTCAGACATTTCATGTGCCTGAGAGAAATATCAATAACCTCAGATATGCAGATGACACCACCCTTATGGCAGAAAGTGAAGAGGAGCTAAAAAGCCTCTTGATGAAAATGAAAGAGAGTGAAAAAGTTGACCTAAAGCTCAACATTCAGAAAACGAAGATCATGGCATCTGGTGGCATCCGGTCCCATCACTTCATGGGAAATAGATGGGGAAACAGTGAAAACAGTGTCAGACTTTATTTTTGGGGGCTCCAAAATCACTGCAGATGGTGATTGCAGCCATGAAATTAAAAGACGCTTACTCCTTGGAAGAAAAGTTATGACCAACCTAGATAGCATATTCAAAAGCAGAGACATTACTTTGCCGACTAAGGTCCGTCTAGTCAAGGCTATGGTTTTTCCAGTAGTCATGTATGGATGTGAGAGTTGGACTGTGAAGAAGGCTGAGCGCCGAAGAATTGATGCTTTTGAACTGTGGTGTTGGAGAAGACTCTTGAGAGTCCCTTGGACTTGCAAGGAGATCCAACCAGTCCATTCTGAAGGAGATCAGCCATGGGATTTCTTTAGAAGGAATGATGCTAAAGCTGAAATTCCAGTACTTTGGCCACCTCATGCGAAGAGTTGACTCATTGGAGAAAACTTTGATGCTGGGAGGTATTGGGGGCAGGAGGAGAAGGGGACGACAGAGGATGAGATGGCTGGATGGCATCACTGACTTGATGGACGTGAGTCTGAGTGAACTCCGGGAGTTCGTGATGGACAGGGAGGCCTGGCGTGCTGCGATTCATGGGGTCGCAAAGAGTCAGACACGACTGAGCAACTGAACTGAGGAGGAGTGAAAAAACTTTTGGCTTTCTTGAGATGAGAGTAAGTCTGTCACACATTAAACCTGCATCTGATGTTTGAGTTGCATTTTTAAACCAACCAACCAAACCAAACCTGATACTACAGTAAATACTGTAAAGGAATGATTGAATAATTCTGGTAAGGGAGATAGCTTCCTAAATTTTAGCTTTTGGAGAACAGAGTCTTTTCATAGTGTTCCAGATGACAAATGTTTTTTCAAAATCTACTCTATTCAAGGCACAAAGAAGGTGTTATATAGAAGAAAGTAACTTAAAACAATGTACCTAAGATCTAAACATATGAAAACAATTGAGTTACGGGATAATAACCTTTCTAATCTGCCAACTACAAAATTCAATGAGAAGGAATGCTTGCTGAATTGTTAGCCTCTTTGGTTGTTGTTGTCATCACTAAGTCCTGTCCGACGTTTTGCAACCCCATGGACACTTAGTTTTCATATATAGAGAGCCATGTTGCACATACAGAATTGAAATCCTTCAATGTGGAGTTTCACCATTCATATAGCAATGACAAAAAGAAAAGCTACTTGAAATTATTTCAATTATAGAAGATCATTTTGCCAATATTTGAATGTATATTTTGTGGTCAGTAAATTAGCATCATAAATATATATGTGTATATATAATCAAGTTGCTTGGAGGTACTTTTCATCAAACACAAGGGAATGATGTAATAAGGATATTATGTGATTCATTTTTTTAATGTTTTAACTTTTCACTGAGCCTTACTTTCTTCACTGAGTTGTTATGAAACCTCCATGGAGCTGAAGCCAGTGCCTGACACATAAAACAAATAAAAGTTTAGCTATTGTTACAAGAAGTCTGTTTCTCTCATATAAGTTTATGCATGTCCTTTTATATTTTCATATGAGTGTTTCAATGCCCTCTAAGGTATGGATATTACATTGTTAATATTTTCTTCTAGTTTATTCTTAAGAATTGATAGTAATGATGAAACCAAAGAATGAGTATGTAAAGCACACAAAAAAATGGAAAGTTCAGAAACTACGAAAATTTATTAATATATATACTTTGTCTTTTATTCTTGATTTTGAAACAGGGTGAACTTATATCCATTAAGTGCCTATTTTCTTTTTCTGGTTTATCTCTCTTAGCACAGAGTTGAGGTAAAGGTCAATCACTGAAAAGATATTGTGTTGTTACCTACCAATCTGTTTGATACAGGTTGAGTCATGGTCTGGTATAATTTTAAACTAGATACAATTTTTCTGAAAGCAACTCATATTCTATTTGTTGGACTTAGGCTACATATAAGATATGGTGAAATTAAACAGTTTTTTGGAAGGAAGGATAAATTATAAATACAAAGCTCATGTAGTATTTTTTTAACAAAGTCATTTTGACTTTGAAGTATTTGCAAAGTAATATTTCTGTACACTGAACATTTTCATATATTTATGTACAAAGCTAAATTTGAAAAAGGTAAAAAATTATCATTACTAACAAGAATGAAGTTATTACAGCAAAATAACCCAAAATTTAGAGCAGTTAACTAAGCTCAAACAAGGAAAATTTCATTAAAACACATTTTCTATGTATACAAACTCTCAAATATTTATTTTAGTAAGCAAACTAATGCTGTTGAATTTTCATATAACATATAGTTATAAATAATTTGCATGTTTTTAGATAAAGCTATAATTCTACATGTGCAAAGTACAATTATTACTTTGAATGACTTCCTAAGTTTTAAAATGCAGTGAAGGATTTAACTTATATGCAGAGTATATCATGAGAAACACTGGACTGGAAGAAGCACAAGCTGGAATCAAGATTGCCGGGAGAAATATCAATAACCTCAGATATGCAGACAATACCACCGTTATGGCAGAAAGTCAAGAGGAACTAAAAAGCTCTTGATGAAAGTGAAAGAGGAGAGTGAAAAAGTTGGCTTAAAGCTCAACATTCAGAAAATGAAGATCATGGCATCCGGTCCCATCACTTCATGGGAAATAGATGGGGAAACAGAGGAAACGGTGTCAGACTTTATTTTTTGGGGGTTCCAAAATCACTGCAGATGGTGACTGCAGCCATGAAATTAAAAGACACTCCTTGGAAGAAAAGTTATGACCAACCAAATAGCATTATTCAAAAGCAGAGACATTACTTTGCCGACCAAGGTCCATCTAGTCAGTATAGATGTGAGAGTTGGACTGTGAAGAAGGCTGAGCACCGAAGAATTGATGCTTTTGAACTGTGGTGTTGGAGAAGACTCTTGAGAGTCCCTTGGATTGCAAGGAGATCCAACTAGTCCATTCTGAAGGAGATCAGCCCTGGGATTTCTTTGGAAGGAATGATGCTAAAGCTGAAATTCCAGTACTTTGGCCACCTCATGCGAAGAGTTGACTCATTGGAAAAGACTCTGATGCTGGGAGGGATTGAGGGCAGGAGGAGAAGGGGACGACCCAGGATGAGATGGCTGGATGGCATCACTGACTCGATGGACGCGAGTCTGAGTGAACTCCGGGAGTTGGTGATGGACAGGGAGGCCTGGCATGCTGCAATTCATGGGGTCGCAAAGAGTTGGGCACGACTGAGTGACTGAACTGACTGAAGGATTTAAACTTTTGTTTCTTTAAAGGAAACTTCACCTTGCATTTTTTGATCCAAATGGTTTGGCTTTAACTCAATTACTGTATCAAAACAAGGATGCAAGTTGTTTCTGTAAATTGCATTTTAGAATTTATTGCAAATATAAAGAATCCTTAACTTTCTACAAAGAATTTGTTTTCTAATATAATTTAAAATTATCTTACTAATAAAAGTACTTGATAAAATTGAATTCAATTATTTAGATTGTAAGATTCTTAGAAAACCCATTTTTGAGACATTTCTCACAAGAACAACAATTTAGCTGGTAATTTCCTTTACACTCAAATTGTTAAAATAGCTATTTTACTGTATTTTAATAACTGTTACTAGATGAAACATTTCTTTTATAGTTTAAGTGTATATTTTCATAATTTACCATACTTATGATCAATTTAGGTTTTTCTGCTAAAGACATAAAAGATAATAACTTAGAGACAACCTATTAGAAAGTAAGTTAAAGTGAAATAAATGAAATAATATTGATGGCCTTGTTATTGATACTTTCAAAATAGGATTAAAATATAATATTCCATACATAAAAATTCTATTTAAGGTCATAACTCATGGATTACACTCTTATAAGACAATTTATTTGATTTCAGGAAGTAAGGATTATTATTTCTGAAGCAACAAATTTCATTTTTTTTCTCCTCTGGAAAATTCTACATATGCAGATAATAAGCTACTCTAATTAAAAAGGGATATTATGACCTCAGTTTATCTGACTTATTTGACTTCTCATCTAAAGTCTCCAGCTTTTCCCCCTGCCCCCTATCTCCTAAGCTACAAAAATATCATGAGAATTGGTTACAAACAAATCAGTAGTTTGAGAGCATACACTTTTAAGGATAATCCACTCTGTGGTGCTATATTTGGCAGACATTGTTTCCAATAAAAACCTTCTCACTTCTGCTATATATGCTTATTTAAACTGTGTTTTGCATTCTAGATCTGTGATTTGTGTGTGTGATTTATGTGAAATATCTCTCTCTTAGTAGCATAGTTGTCATTGTTTGTAACATTGATTCCTCCTTGTAACTTAGTTTTGGTTTTGTTTTTGTTTTGATAAGCCTCCAATCTCATCTGTACTATCAGACTTCAAAAAAAAAAAAATCAGCCCGAAGATACAGATGTAGACTCGATATTCACGAGTGGTCTAGATTTTCTCAGTTCCTAGGCAAATACCTTTTTCGTAGAGGTGAGTGAATGGATTCTATATACTAGGAGATAGAGTATAAATATTTTGAAAGGGATAAGCATTTGAGTAATGTATATATGGTGTGTGTTAGTTGCTTAGGTGTGTCCGACTCTTTACCACCCCATGGACTATAGCCTGCCAGACTCTTCTGCCCAAGGAATTCTCCAGGCAAGAATACTAGCACGGGTTGCCATTTCCTTCTTCAGGGGATTGTCCTGAACCAGGGATCAAACCCAGGTCTCCTGCATTACGGACAGATTCTTTACTGTCTGAGCCACCAGGGAAGCTCTGCAGTGAGGGATCTGATTACAGCTATGATGGGCAAAGTGGGATGTCAGTTTGAGTGAAGTTTCTCAGTCCTGTCTGACTCTTTGCAACCCCATGGACTATAGCCTACCAGGCTCCTCCATCCATGGGATTTTCCAGGCAATAGTACTGGAATGGGTTGCCATTTCCTCCTCCAGGGGATCTTCCTTACCCAGGGATCAAACCAGGGTCTCCCGTATTATAGACAGATGCTTTACCATCTGAGCCACCAGGGAAGTCCCCCTCTAATTGTCTCTGTTCCTCCTTTGCATATAAAAAGAAGAAAACTATTAACTAATATTCCTGGAATAGTCCTCTAATTTATTTTAAATTGCTTATGTTAACTAGTATATTTGCCAAGTCAGGTTGCAGGAATGTAAACCAAAACCACTTGCAGAATGTGTATTTTCTGAGAATATTTAAAATTGCCAAAGATATTAAATATGTAGTGCAGGGAGAGAAAAAAATGGAGAGAGAGATGGCCTGAAGCTAAGGAAGGTACCCTCCCAAACATCACCGTGTACAGTCAAAGAAAAGGAATGACCCTTGACTACTTCCCCTCTCGTTTTCAGGAAAATCTCTCTCTCCTCATTTCTTTTCCCCGTGGTCAGGTTGGCTGCATCTCCAAACACTTGTAAGTACTGTATGTTCTGACATATCCTGAAGTCATGCATTAGCACCTTTTCATTCAGCAAAGGGTGAGAACAGATATCTTTTGGCAGCTGACAGCAGGGAGCAGGCAGAAAGAACGGAAGGGAAGCTGGAGGATGGGGACATGGCAGTGGCCTGGTGGCTAGCAGGACTAATGCACCAGCTGTGAATAACCGCCCCCCTTTTATTTTTTTGCCTCCCATCTACCCAACAGATGTCTCTCTGTCATTGTCATGTCCTCAAGCTATCCCAGTAAATGATTTGCGCGTTGCAACTGAGTCACCCATGGGGCAATCGAACCTCTTCACAGCTCAAAATTGTTGATGTGTGCACAGAGGAGGGGCCTGTGGTTGGACCATACACTGGCAGGAGCTGGGAGGGGCTGGGGGGGCACCCAAGAAAGGGAATGCAGAAGAGGAGCAGGAACCAGAGAGGGTAGTGAAATATCAAGGCTACCTTGTTTTGCCCAGAGAATTAAAAAGAAGGACACATGAATGTCTGCCTCTACTTGGTCTTTTGACTCTCTCAGGCTGAAGCAGCCCCTTGCTGCTCTGCTAGACATACATATCACTTTGAAAGATTAAAAAATGCAGAATGCAGTGATCTATATTGTATATATGGTTTATTCTGTGGAAAGAATGTTAATAAATATACTGAGAGCCTGCAAAGTTTGCCAATATAAATAATGTGGCATTTCAAAGTCTGTCAGTAACTGTAATTGAATTTTTCAAAGTAAAAATACAGTTCGGTTGTAAATTGGAGTCATACTTGACATTAGTTGGGCATTAGAAGATATTAATTAGATACTGCTCACTTCTTCTCTCTGATTTCTTTATATTAGATGAAATTATCGGGAAAGAGAAATTTACAAGCATGCAATTTAGAGATTTTTATTCTCAAAAACAAGCTGCCTGGTAATTTTTAGTGGAAGAATAAATGCTTTTTTCAAAAACCTTGTCAGTGAGCTGTCTAAAACATGCCCTTCCCTATATGAACACAATATGGAAAAGCTAATCCATTTTAATACTTTGTAATGATAATAAGCTACAGTGAACAAGTAGCCTAGGGAAAAGAGAGTAGTAGTCACCTTTAAACAGAAAGAGAATAGCAAGTAATTGTACATTTTTACACTAGGCTGATGACAACATTTCCTGTGACTTTGAACTTACTTTGGCTGTCACCAGCCTGGCAAACATTCTGCATATCAATCAGACAGTTGTATTTCTTGCATGACATTTGCAGCCTAATGTAGACATTTACTTATGTGATCCTTATATGTAAGCAGACCGTTTATATGTAAATAATTGTGTTCCTTCATGCTGCAGATGCTGCATGTAGAACTGTTCAGACCTTTTAGATCTCAATACCACATGCAGGTTTCATTTATTGTTGTTATTCTTGCTTAAATCTGTCTTCCTCCTTCTTTGGCATGGTTCACTCCTGAGTGTGTGGTTTATGTGATTGTGCAGTGGTATGTGTGTCTGTTTTCCAGCAGTTAATTCTATTTCTGGAAACTCAATCCAAATAATTAACAGTGTTTGAATCTAATTTTTCTTGAGGATTTGTCATGTTGATTTCTTGTTTTGTGTTTAATAAGATATTATAGTTAATTATCACAAAAATATATCCAGATATTGACTTAATTTACATAATTTTAATGTATTCTGGGCATGTTTCAGTATTTTCTTAGTTCCTGTTATCTTGCTTTGAGTGGACATATTTGGGGGGGGAGCAATCTTTTTGTTTTCAGTTTAAAACTTTTAAGTATCCAAGACCTACTCTTGTTAGGTTCTTTCCAAATAGCTTATTCTTTAAATACTTTGCTTTTTTATTAAATAAATCAGGTGCCCCCACACTGCATCATGTCTATTATTCACATTTATTTTCTAGCTGGTCTCATCTCCAAAGTAAGCATTTTTTAAGTTAATTTTAATTTTATATTGGGGAATAGTTGATTTATGATGTTGTGTTAGTTTGTTGTACAGCAAAGTTGTTCAGTTATACATGTATGCATTCATGTCCAGATTATTTTCCCATATAGGTCATTATAGAATATTGAGTAACGTTCCCTGCACTATACAGTAGGTCCTTGTTGGTTATCTATTTTACACATACAAGTGTGTACATGTTAATTCCAATCTCCTAATTTATCCCTCCGCTCTACCTTTCTCCTTTGGTAACCATAAGTGTGTCCTCTAACTGTATGAGTCTATATCTGCTTTGTAAAGAAGCTCATTTGTATCATCTTTTTAGATTCTATATGTAAGTGATATCCTACGATATCTGACTAAGGAAATGGCAATCCACTCCAGCACTCTTGCCTGGAAAATCCCATGGACAAAGAAGCCTGATAGACTACAGTCCATGGGGTCGCAAAGAGTCGGACACGACTGAGCGACTTCACTTTCACTCAGTGAGACAATCTCTAGGTCCATCCATGTTGCTGCAAATGGCATTGTTTCATATTTTTTTGAATCTATGTACCACATCCTCTTTATCCATTCCTCTGTCAATGGATATTTAGGTTACTTCTGTGTCTTTGCTATTATAAATAGTGCAGCAATGAACATTGGGGTGCATGTATCTTGTAGAGTTATGGTTTTCTCCAAATATATGCCCACGAGTGGGACTGCAGGGTCTGCGGTAGTTCTATTTATAGTTTTTTTAAGAAACCTCCATGCTGTTCTCCAACCTACATCCCCACCAACAGTGCAGGAGGGTTCCCTTTCTCCACACCCTCTCCAGCATTGTTTGTAGACTTTTTGATGATAGTTGTTCTGACTAGTGTGAGGCGATACCTCATAGTAGTTTTTGTTTGCATTCCTCTAATAATTACCTGTGTTGAACATATTTTCATGTGCTTTGGGGGCCATCCATATATTTTCTTTGAAGAAATGGCCATTTAGATCTTGAATTGTCCACTTGAAAAAATTCTTAGAAGTCTACAAAATTGACTTTGATTTGCTTGCCTTCATAGAAAACAAATACACTAAAAATACAACTCCCAGGGAATTTATTTAAGAACTCTATTCAAGGAGAGAGTCGTGACTTCACCAAAATGGTAACACAAGTTCTTCCTGACTTAGCTTTCCCTCACTAGAACAGCTAACAATTATAACTCATGGACAACACACCACTGAGAGAATCCTACAAGATGGGAGTGAGGAAGAAGCACCTCTTTGCACCATAGAAACCAAGATGGGCTGCACTGGACAGGTAAGAGAACTCACCCCACAATGTTGTCTCTTTCCTGAGGCTGTGGTTCTTCCGGTGGTCAAAAAAAGAGCCCAGGGCTTACTTCCAAGACCCCAGGCCTTGTGGGTCACTTCATGAAAACATTGACTCCGGACTTGCCTCAGGAAGATTGTAGGGGAATTTGTGAGGCTCAACTGCTACAAACCTGATTGTGGCAGAGAAGAGGAGGAGGGACTCCCAACAACCATCACTCAGCTCTTTACAGACCAAATTCCTATTCGCAAAACCCAAGGAGTAATGTCAACCAGCCCCTTTTCTCATCTGCAGAACCAAGCTGGAGAGGCAGTCTGGCCAGGGAGTTCAGCAGGGCTCAGGTCTGCCTACTTGAGGTTTTTAAAGAAGGAGTCCTGCTAGGGCCTGTGGGCAGAACAGGCTCCAAGGCTGATGAAAGAGCTGTGTAATAGCTCCACTTTCTGTGAATCTTGGCTTCTCTGCCCAACCAGAAAATTTGGGAGTTGCCTGAGGAGGGCAGAAGCCAGCCAGAGTCATAGTTTCACCCACTACAGGGTCTGACCCTTGTCTCATCTGACAGCAAAGGCTGGTGAGAACACCTGGAAAGATGTATAACTGAATAACTTTTAGGCCAAGAGACAAGCAGAGCTGATCACCCCCAGAACAAAGCCCAAGGATGTTTGTTTGGGCAGGAACTAGGGGCATGGATCAGCTTGAGGCCTGGAGCTGTTTCTCTGACTGTGTCCAGGCAGGGAAGCCAATTTGTAGCCACAGTTATTTCTGAATAGAGCCTTTAGCCCTCCTGACCAGGGAACCTTACCAGAGAAGCTGCGTGTCTCATCCAATAGCTCTGCATACAGTGGTCTTGAACAAAGAACACAGGAGTGGCTTTTCCTGTCTGCAGAGCAAAACCAGTGGCTTCACCTGACCAAGATATTCAATATGTACCCTTGCTTTATTCAGGTCCCCAGTGATCCACATAGGCCCTTCTATTGTTGTCTGGCCAAGGCAGGGAAGCTAATTCATAGCTTTACTTACTGCTGCAAATAACACCCGTCTTGACAGTCTAGTAAACCTTACCAGAGCATCCAGACAACTGTAGAGAACCCCTTCCTCTAGACTCACTTGGGCAGAGAACAAAACCAGTGGTACAGTTGACCCCCTATTTCCAACTGACCTCAGCACTCAAACAGTTGCATTGTCCCCAAACAGACCCTCATAGCAAGTCCAGCCTTCTTAAGGATATAACCACCAGACACATCCAGAAATCCAAACTGAGCTCACTAGTGAAGAACTGCTCTGCATAGGAAATCTACAAAATTTTGGAAGGGGAGTCCATTTATTCAAATGTGCAGATACAACAGAAGGAAACAGGGTCATGAAAAATCAGGTAAATATAATACAACCAAAGGAAACCGTAAAAGTCTTATAACTGATTCTAAAGAGATGTATATCTATGAGCTGCAAATTTCAGAATAATCCTCTTAAAAAAGTTCAGTGAACTACATGAACACATAGACAAAATTTCATGACTATAGTTCAACAAAGCAATTGTAAAAAAGAAACCCTAGAAATTCCAGAGCTGATAATATGATAAGGATTGGCAGAATTTAATAGAGAGTTTCAATTTGAGAACAAAAGAAAGAATCAGTGGTCTAAAAGATAGGACATTTGAAATTATCCAGCCAGAGGGGCAAATAAAGAAAAAAAAAAAATGAAAAAGACTAAAGAAAGCTTATGAGACTTATGGTGTACAATAAAAAGGACAATATTCACACATTAAGAGAATTCAGAGGGAAAAGAGAAAGGAACAGAAAGTATATTTAAAGCAATAATGGCTTAAAACTTCTTAATGACATGGAGAGAAATAAACCTCCAAATCCAAGAGGCCCAAGAGCCGCTAAATATAGCTACACCAGAGTACCGAAAGTGAAAGACAAAAAATATTAAAAGCAGAAAGAGAAGAAAGAGATGTTATGTACAAGTGAATCCCCTAAGAATATCAGAGGATTTCCCAACATAAACTTTTCAGGCTGTTAGAGAATGAGATGATATATTTAAAATATTGAAAGAAAATACCTGTTAATCAAGAATACTATACCTGACAAATCTGTCCTTCAGAAAGGAGGGATTAAGATGACCTTACATACACAAAAGTTGAGGCAATTCATTTCCACTAGACTTGCCTTATAAGAAATGCTAAGGAGTGTTTCTTAAGTAGAAATAAAAGGATGCTAATATCACAAAAGTATAAGGTCATGCAAAACTCACTAGTAATGATAATTACATAGTTAAAATTGGATTCTATAGTCAAAGTTGGATTCTGTAATATATGGTAATGGTTGTGTGTAAATCACTGTAAAGAAAAAAAAAAGTAAAAAATAACCAGAACTACAAAATTTTATTACACAACTTAAGAAAAAAAGATACTGTAACATGAGTAATCTAAAATGTGAAGGTAAAGAAAATTAAGATATAAGTCTTTATAATTCTGTTTAAGTTGTTACAAGTTTAAAGTAGGGTGTTATAATTTTAAGATATTTTATGTAAGCCTCGTGATCATCACAAAGGAGGAACCTGCAGTAATTACAGAAAAGAACGTGCTAAAGATCAAAGCATCCTGATATCGTAAGACATCAAAGCTCAAGAAAACACTGAAGGCTAAGAAACAAGGAACAATGGATCTACAAAACAGCAGAAAACAACAAAAGGCAAAACAGTAAGTGCTTACTTAGCAATAATTATTTTAAATGGAAATGGATCAAACTATCCAATAATATGTAGTCTGGGGCTTCCCAGGTGGCTCAGACAGTAAAGAATCCACCTGTAGTGTGGAATACCTGAGTTCAATCCCTGGGTCTGGAAGATCTCCTGAAGGAGGGCATGGCAACTCACTTCAGTGTTCTTGCCTGGAGAATCCCCATGGACAGAGGAGATTGGTAGGCTCCAGCCCATGGGGTCACAGAGAGTCAGGCACTACTAAGCAACTATGCACAGCAAATATACTGTCTAGTTTAAAGGCACACACAGACTGAAGAGATATTTCAAGCAAATAATAACAAAAAAAAAAGGGATAGAGACACTTATATCAGACAAAATAGACTTTAAAAATAGTAAAAGAAGACAATTTTACTACACAATGATAAAGGGTCTGTTCATCACGAAGACACACCAATTATAAATATTTATGCTCCCATCATTGCAGCATCTAAATACATAAAGCAACACCTAAGAAGATTAAAGAGCAATGCAATAATAATTGGGGACTTTGATCAGTTCAGTTCAGCTTAGTCACTCAGTGGTGTCCTACTCTTTGTGACCCCATGGACTACAGCACGCCAGGCCTCTCTGTCCATCATCATCTCCCAGAGTTTACTCAAACTCATGTCCATTGAGTAGGTGATGCCATCCAACCATCTCATCCTCTGTCGTCCCCTTCTCCTCCCTCCCTCAATCTTTCTCAGCATCAGGGTCTTTTCTAATGAGTCACTTCTTTGGCCACCTGATGCAAAGTATTGGAGTTTTAGCTTCAACATCAGTCCTTCCAATGATTTCCTTTAGGATGAACTGGTTACATCACCTTCCAGTCCAAGGGACTCTCAAGAGTCTTCTCCAACACCACAGTTCAAAAGTATCACTTCTTCAGCTCTCAGCTTTCTTTATAGTCCAACTCTCACATCCATACATGACTACTGGAGAAACCATAGCTTTGACACTCTACTCCAAATGATAGATAGTTTATCCAGACAGAAACTGAACAAGGGAAGAGCAACTTTGAACAACATAGACCAAACAGACCTAACAGAGATACATAAAAAATATTCTATTCAACGGCATACACATTCTTTCAGGTGCACATGGAATGTTTTCTAGGATAAACCATATGTTGGCCACATGTCTTAGCAAATTCAAGATTTAAATCATACCCAGTGTGCTCTCTGACCACACTGGTCTAAAACTAAGAAATCAATCAGAAGATAAAACCTGGAAAATTCCCAAATAGTTATCCCACGGCACTGGTTTCAGGAACCTCTGTGGATACCTAAATCTGAGGATGCTCAGTTCCTTTATATAAAATAGCATAGTGCTATAAATACAGTTGGCCATCTGCAGACGCAAAGCCCGCAAATACAGAAGGCTGACAGTACACTGCTGAAAAAAACAAGGTATGAGAGAAGAAATTAAAAGAGAAATAAAACAGCACCTTGAAACAAACATGGCAAAATTCATAAAATGCAGCAAAAGCAGTTTTAAGAGTTCACGGTCACAAACACCTATATTAAGAAACAGAAAAATTTCTTCCTTCAGAAAAAATAATCTGAGCCCAAATGGAGAAGAAGGAAGGAAGTAATAGAGATTAGAGCAGAAATGCATAAAAAAGAGAACAGGAAAACTATAGAAAAGATGAACCAAAAAGTTGGTTGTTTGAAAAGATGAATGAAGTTTACAACTTTTTAGCTAGAGTAACCAAGGGAAAAAGAGGACCCAAATCAATAATAATATAAATAAACAAGGAGACATTATGACTGATACCACAAATACAAAGGAGCATAAGAGGCTACTATGAATAAGTGCACATCATCAAACTGGATAACTTACAGGAAATTTTAAAAAGTCTTAAAAACAGTAAATTCTTAGACTGAATCAGGAAGAAACAAAGTCTGAATATACCAATCTATAAGAAAAGAGAATTAGTAATCAAAAACCTCTCAACTGAAAAAAATAAAATCCAGAACTGATTTCTTAACTGGTGAATTTTACCAAATACCTAAAGAATACCAATCCTCAAAATATTCCAAAAATACTGGAGAGGAAGGAACATTTCCAGATTCATTTTATGAGGCTGGCATCACCCTGATATCAAAAACAAAACACAAAAATTATAACAGAAAACTACAGACCAATATCCCTGATAAATACAGATGCAAAATTTTCAGTAAAATATTAGCAAACCAAATTTAGCACATAAAAAACATCATTCACCATGATCAGTTGGATTTATATCTGGTATGTAAGGATGAACAAAGGAAAGGGTTAGTTGCTCAGTCATGTCTGACTCTCTGTGAGCCCATGGACTGCAACTCACCAGGTTCCTCTGTCCATGGGATTTTCCGTTCTCTTCTCCAGGGGAACTTCCTGAACCCAGAGATGGAACCCTGGTCTCCCACATTGCAGGCAGATTCTTTACCGTCTGAGCCACTAAGGAAGTAAGGATAGTTCAACATATACAAGTCAGTTTATGTGATTTCATATTAATGGAATGCAAGACAAATATCATGATCACCTTAATGGAGGCAGAAAAAGTCATCTGACACAGTTCAACATCCACTCTTGATAAAATCTTTTTAATAAATTGAATATATCAGGAATGAACCCCAAAATAATAAAGGGTATAAGCAAGCCCACAAGTAATTTCCTACTATAAAAGACTGATAGCTTTTCCTCTAAGGTCAGAAACAAGACAAAGATGCACACTCTCAGAATTCCTATTTAGCATGGTCCTAGAAGTCCTCACCACAGCAACCAAGCAGGTAAATATAAATCAGACTTTGAAAGGGAAAAGGTTGTCTCTATTTGCAGATAGCATGACTTTGTATAGAAAACGTAATGATTCCATTACAACGCAGATCTAATCAATGAGTTCAGTAAAGTTTCAGGATGCAAACTTAACATAAAAATAGTAGCATTTGTATGGTGGTGGTGGTTTAGTCGCTAAGTTTTGTCCGATTCCTGAGATCCCATGGACTGTAGCTTGCCAGGCTCCTCTGTCCACGGGATTCTCCAGGCAAGGATACTAGAGTGGGTTACCCATTTCCTTCTCCAGAGGATCTTCCTAACCCAGGAATCAAACACTGGTCACCTGCATTACAGGCAGATTCTTTACCAACTGGGCTATGAGGGAAGCATTTGTACACACTAGCAAATTATCTGAAAAATAAAATTATTCCATTTATAGTAACATAAAAATACTTAGTACGAAACACAAAATGTCAAAGCACGCCTGAGAACAAAGCAGGAAGAATTACACTCCCCAAACCACAAAAATAATCAAAACAGCCTGCCAGTGACATGAAAAAAGACATATAGGTCAATGAGACACAACTGAGAGCTCAGAAATAAACCCAAGCATATATAGTTGATTACTCTTTGACAATGGAAACAAGAATATACAATGGTAAAATGACAGTCTATTTAGTACATGGTGTTTGGAAGGGTAGATATTTACATGTAAAACAATGACACTAGGCAAAATAAAGGACAAAAATGATAAGGACCTAAGCAGAAGAGATTAAGAAGAGGTGGCAAGAATACACAGAAGAACTATACAAAAAAGCTCTTAATAACTCAGATAACCATGATGCTGTGGTCACTCACCTAGAGCCAGACATCCTAGAGTGTGAATCAAGTGGGGCTTAGGCAGCATTGCTACAAACAAAGCTAGTGGAGGTGATGAAATTCCAGCTGAGCTATTTCAAATCCTAAAAGATGATGCTATGAAAGTGCTGCACTCAATATGCCAACAAATTTGGAAAACAGCAAGGGCCACAGGACTGGAAAAGATCATTTTTTCATTCCAATCCTGAAGTAAGGCAACAAAAAAAGGTTCAAATTACTATACAATTGCATTCATTTCACATGCTAGAAAGATTATGCTCAAAATTCTTCAAGCTATGCTTCAGCAGTATGTGACTCAATAATTTTCAGATGTACCAGAGGAACCAGAGATCAAATTGCCAACATCAGCTGGAAAAGCAAAGCAATTCCAATATATACATATATCTATCTATCTACCTACCTACACATATACATTTCTGCTTTATTGACTATGCTATAACCTTTGAGTATGTGGATCACAACAAATTGTGGAATATTCTTGAAGAGATGGGAATATCAGACCACCTTACCTGCCTCCTAAGAAACCTGTATGCAGGTTTCAACCTGTATGCAGGAAGCAACAGTTAGAACTGGACATGGAACATCAGACTGGTTCCAAATTTGGAAAGGAATATGTCAAGGCTGAATATTGTCATCCTGCTTATTTAACTATATGCAGAGTACATCATATGAAATGCTGGGGTGGGCAATTCACAAGCTGAGATCAAGATTGCAGGGAGAAATACCAACAACCTCAGATATGCAGATGATACCACAGAAATGGCAGATACCACTTTATGGCAGAAAGTGAAGAGGAACGAAAAAGCCTCTTGATGAAGGTGAAAGAAGAGAGTGAAAAAGCTGGCTTAAAACTCAAGATTCAAACAACAAAGATCATGGCATCCAGTCCCATTACTTCATGGCAAATAGATGGGAAACAGTAGAAACAGTGTCAGATTTCATTTCCTTGGGCTCCAAAATTGCTGCAGATGGTGACTGCAACTATGAAATTAAAAGACACTTGCTCCTTGGAAAAAAAGCTATGACAAACCTAGACAGAGTATTAAAAATCAGACACATCACTTTGCCAACAAAGATCCGTATAATCAAAGCTATGGTTTTTCCAGTGGTCGTGTATGAATGTGAGAGTTGAAATATAGAGAAGGCTGAGCACTGAAAATTTCATGCATCTGAATTGTGGTACTGGAAAGGACTCTTGAAGGTCCCTTGGACTGCAAGGAGATCAACTTGTCAATCCTAAAGGAAATCAACCCTGAATATTCATTGGAAAGACTGATACTGAATCAGAAACTCCAATACTTTGGCCACCTGATAAAAAGAACTGACTCATTCGAAAAGACCCTGATGCTGGGATAGACTGAGGGTAAGAGGAGAAGGGGATGACAGAGGATGAGATGTTTGGATGGCATCACTGACTCAATGGACATGAGTTTGAGCAAGCTCAGGGAGATAGTGAAGGACAGGGAAGCCTGGTATGCTGCAGTTGATGGGGTTGCAAGTAGTCAGACATGACTTAGTGACTGAACAGCTGAACAACAATGAAACTAGACTCCTATCACACTATACTTACAGGCATGCCATTAAAACACAATCAATAAAGTAAAAAGTGAAACTGCAACAAACTAAAAAAGGTTCATCAAACTAAAAAGGCAAAGAAACAGCAAAATAAAAAGATGACTTGCTAAATAAAGAAATGTCTGCACACCATATATCCAGTAATGGTTAATATCCAAAATACATAAAGAACTCATACAGCTCAATGGTAACAAAAGAATCAATTAGAAAATGGGTGAAAGTTATTTATACAAAGTATTTATATGAAGGTCAATGAGTATATAAAATGCTCATCACAATTCATTTAGTGAAAAGCTAATCAAAATCACAATGAGATACCACCTCAAACCTGTAAGGATTCTACCTCTAACATCTGAGCAATGTCCTCAGTTCCTACCTACAAAAAATGAGTGGTAGCAATGTGTATTGATTCGAAGCCAATGGAGTTAAGAAGTGAGTGTGCCTGCTCTCTCATCTCTTTCTATAACAAACTTGGTTCTAGTTATTAGAAACAGTTCATCCAAAAGATGAAAGAAAAGAGAATCAGAAGGAGGAATCCAGCAGAATGTACAATAAGTATGGAACTGTTGGGATGTGAAAAATTATCTATTTTTTGGTTAGCTTCAACTGATTTCCATTATGTTAAGCCATAGGCACTAGGATTTATTACAACAGTTAGCATTCTATTATTATTATTGAAAACATTACCTAACCTTGGAACAAAAATCTAAAATGCACTGGTTTAGCAGTCAGGTAATAGGTGACAAGGGAATTAATGTCAGAAGGAAGACTTTCCTCTGAATCCTCACATGAGAATTATTAAAGAAAAGATAAATTACTATCTTGCTAATCTGTAGGGATTTCAGGGTAACAAGCAACACTCATTACCTCAATTGTGTGAATGAAGTAATGAACAGAGAAAATAATACATTTCTAAGTTTACATCGCTCACTTATAAAACTAAATAGAAATCACCCTATGAATGAGCAACAGTAGATTGTACCTGTGGCATAGATTCCAGAAACACCAAGTGGGCAAACACTGAAATCGTGAAGAATGTGTGGGTATACCAGCACACTTGGTCAGAAAATAATGAATAGAGTGATTATAACCACAGAGAGAAGTTACCATGGCCTTTCATGTAGAGTTCATGATGAGTTGCAAATGCTAGATTATTACAGAACACCACCTCTGTACCATCTGAATATTATACAACCCTTAGGCAGTAAAAGAATGAATGAACAGTCCAGATCCTAAGGCAAAGTAGCTGCAGTAGTGTCCTTTCTTCCATCAGGATTTCAGAGGCAGATTGGTTTCAGTGCTCATTTGCATTCTGTGTCCATAGATTGGAGCAGATGTGTTGGAAAAGGGAAAAATCTGAGAAGAGAAGAAACAAGCATTCCCCGAGAAGCACTTTTGCCTATAACCTAAGCAAGAACCCGTTGCCACCTTTCGGTATGTCTTTTCTTGAAAAGTACATGAAAATATAATGAGATTTTATTCCAGTTCATTTAGGCTAATTTCTTCTGAGTTTAATGACAGAGGGAATCTCACCTTGAGTTTCTTCTCTGTTCTCAAAATCCAAAATTAAGCCATATACATGTATAAAATTTTTTAAGAAAGCAGTTGGGGTTCTTGGCAAAGGTACTAATGCAAGAAGCTCCTGAACTCACCTCCTTCCACAGACAAACCAAATCAATAGCTATATATGGAACTATTTCCTGTGAAATAAGCCCCCAAACTAGATGAGTAATTAATGCTTTCAAAATGTGGTATTGAATAAGAATCTTCAGTCCCTTGGACAAGGAGATCAAACCACTCAATTCTGATACCCTGGATATTCACTGGAAGGACTGACACTGATACTTTGGGCACCAGATGTGAAGAGCCAACTGGACATGAGTTTGAGCAAACTCTGAGAGACAGTGATGGACAGGGAAGCCTGACATGCTGCAGTTCAGGGGGTCACAAAGAATCAGACATGACTGAGCTACTGAATAATGAACAACAATTCCTATACATCAGGCAAATAAGAAAAACGCCCACATTGAAGCAGATATTAGTGGCTGATACACAGTCTCACCATAAACCCTACCATTGGTTTGGCAACTTATAATCAAGGGGGAACTCCATGTGTTTCTGAGCTTTTTCCTGGAGTGAAGGGTTTGGGTCCTTCATCTGGCACCCCGACGTTAAGACTTATAGCTGAGAGATCACCTCCTCCAAAAGAAAACATCTTTGAAAGCCAATGGAGCTTGTGTGTTCAACACCCACAAAGCTATATTAAACTGAGCAACAGTTCTAAAAGGGCTTGCATAGACTCACCATAATAGCTCAGTTGGTAAAGAGTCTACCTGCAATGCAGGAGACCCTGGTTCGATCCCTGGGTTGGGAAAAATCCCCTGGAGACGGGAAAGGCTACCCACTCCAGTATTCTGGCCTTGAGAATTCCATGGACTCTGTAGCCCATGGGGTCACAAAGAGTCGGACACAACTGAGTGACTTTGGTTTTCACTTTCATAGACTCACCACAGCTATGCAATGGCAGAGGCAACTCACTGAAATGACTCTCTCCATTCAGAGAGCCACTGGAGCCATCCTAAAAGCTTCAGCCTGATAGGCAGGCATCTAATTTTACCTACATGAAGAGCCCATTGAAATACCCGCTGAAGAACGCAGAGACTGGTAGAAGCCATTTTTATGCTCCCCCTCTGCCTCACTCCAAGTCACAGCTGTCTCCCAGAAGAGCTTCTGGCCCTGTCTGGTACCCTGAGTCTTGCAACTGCTACCGAGGGGTCACCCCTTGATCACATGGCTCTGGTGGGCAGTTAGGCTTAAATTTCCAAGTTCCACATGTCAGTAACAAATGGAGGGCACAATACAGAGAGTCTTTTCAAGAAAGAGGCCTGTTAGCTTGTCTTAACAGTGGTGATCTCAGGCTTCTAATTAAACATATATCTGGTAGCCAACCAGAATCATCTCTAGAGACCAAGGAGGCCAGTGGGTCCCACCCTCACAGTCTGCCTCTGCCCCACTCCAGGTTACCAGTATCTCTGAGAAAGGAGCTTGTACACATATCTGGTGTTCCAGCTTTGGTGTTTACTGCCCAGAGAAGACATCCCTTGATAACCTGGCTCTGGTGGCCAGTGGGGCTTATGTTCACAGGTCTAATAGCAGCAAACAAACTATCCTTAACTAGCTATCAGCCCAGGGCTCAGTGAAGAGGGTTAGACAGAAATACCTCCTAGGATTCCTCAAAAAGGGTATATTTGCAAATTTCAGAAGGTGCTGCCTGTAAGTCCAGTTTACAACCGGCTTGAATTTAAGTGCTGATTGAGATCTTCCATTTAGTACAAGGAGCCACTGAGAAAAAAGTACGGTGCTGAAGGACAACCAAAAACCAGGGAAGGATTGTATAATAAAGTTCATCTCCTGCATGAGGCTACACATACAAGTCTGGGAGCGGTGGCTACTGTGTCTACTACATAGAAACCAATACATAGAGTAAAGAAACATAAATATTTTCCAAGCTAAAGAAAAAGATAAAACTTGAGGAAAAAAGCCTTAATGAGATGGAGATGGCATGATTTACCTGATAGAGTTCAAAATAAGAGTTATAAAGATACTAGGGTGAGGAAATGATGTATGAATAAAGTGAAAATTTTAACAACAGGATAGAAAATGGAAGAAAGTACCAAACAGAAATCACAGAGCTAAAGAACGGAATGACTGAACTGAGGAAAATACAATAGAAAGAGTTTGTAAGAAGGCTGTATGAAAGAGAAGAAAAGGTCAGTGAATTCAAAGACAGAGCAGAACTCATCCAGTCAGAGCAGGGAAAGGAAAAGTGAATGGAAAAAGATTGGTGATAGGATGATAGGAACAGAAAGAACCTATGTGACCACAAATGGAACGATACACTTACCAAAAACAAGGTGAGAGAAAGGGGAAGAAAACTTATTTGACTAAATAATGGCTGTAAACTTCTCTAACTTGGGGAGGGAAACAGACAGACATGCAGATCCAGGAAGCTATTGAAGTTCTAAATAAAAAGAACTCACACCCATGGCAACATTACATTATGAATCACCTGTCAAAAGTTAAAAACAAGGAATCTTAAAAGCAGCAGGAAAAAATCAGCTTGTTACATCCAAAGGAACCACCACTAGACTATCAGCAGACTTTTCAGCAGGAACTTTGCAGGTGAGAAGGGTGTGATGTGATATAGTCAAAATGCTAGGGAAAAAAGATTCCAACAAGGAATGTCTATCCAGCAATTTTTTTTTCCAGAATTGAAAAAAAGATAAAGAGTTTTCAGGCAACAAAAGCTAAAGGATTTCCTCATCATCAGTAGTCTTGCCTTGAGAACCCCATGAACAGTATGAAAAGGCAAAATGATAGGATACTGAAAGAGGAACTCCCCAGGTCAGTAGGTGCCCAATATGCTACTGGAGATCAGTGGAGAAATAACTCCAGAAAGAATGAAGGGATGGAGCCAAAGCAAAAACAATACCCAGTTGTGGATGTGACTGGTGATAGAAGCAGGATCCGATGCTGTAAAGAGCAATATTGCATAGGAACCTGGAATGTCAGGTCCATGAATCAAGGCAAATTGGAAGTGGTCAAACAAGAGATGGCAAGGGTGAACGTCGACATTCTAGGAATCAGCGAACTAAAATGGACTGGAATGGGTGGATTTAACTCAGATGACCATTTTATCTACTACTGCGGGCAGGAATTCCTCAGAAGAAATGGGAGTAGCCATCATGGTCAACAAAAGAGCCCGAAATGCAGTACTTGGATGCAATCTCAAAAACGACAGAATGATCTCTGTTCGTCTCCAAGGCAAACCATTCAATATCACAGTTATCCAAGTCTATGCCCCAACCAGGAACGCTGAAGAAACTAAAGTTGAACGGTTTTATGAAGACCTACAAGACCTTTTAGAACTAACACCCAAAAAAGATGTCCATTTCATTATAGGGGACTGGAATGCAAAAGTAGGAAGTCAAGAAACACCTGGAGTAACAGGCAAATTTGGCCTTGGAATGCAGAATGAAGCAGGGCAAAGACTAATAGAGTTTTGCCAAGAGAATGCACTGGTCATAGCAAACACCCTCTTCCAACAACACAAGAGAAGACTCTACACATGGACATCACCAGATGATCAACACCGAAATCAGATTGATTATATTCTATGCAGCCAAAGATGGAGGAGCTCTATACAGTCAACAAAAACAAGACCAGGAGCTGACTGTGATTCAGATCATGAACTCCTTATTACAAAATTCAGACTCAAATTGAAGAAAATAGGGAAAACTGCTAGACCATTCCGATATGACTTAAATCAAATCCCTTATGATTATACAGTGGAAGTGAGAAATAGATTTAAAGGCCTAGATCTGATAGATAGAGTGCCTGATGAACTATGGAATGAGGTTCGTGACATTGTACAGGAGACAGGGATCAAGACCATCCCCATGGAAAACAAAGGCAAAAAAGAAAAATGGCTGTCTGGGGAGGGCTTACAAATAGCTGTGAAAAGAAGAGAGGCGAAAAGCAAAGGAGCAAAGGAAAGATATAAGCATCTGAATGCAGAGTTCCAGAGAATAGCAAGAAGAGATAAGAAAGCCTTCTTCAATGATCAATGCAAAGAAATAGAGGAAAAGAACAGAATGGGAAAGACTAGAGATCTCTTCAAGAAAATTAGAGATACCAAGGGAACATTTCATGCAAAGATGGGCTCGATAAAGGACAGAAATGGTCTGGACCTAACAGAAGCAGAAGATA
Organism: Ovis canadensis; assembly: GCF_042477335.2. Taxonomy (NCBI): domain Eukaryota; kingdom Metazoa; phylum Chordata; class Mammalia; order Artiodactyla; family Bovidae; genus Ovis; species Ovis canadensis. Next base: position 104,528,030 of record NC_091249.1, read on the forward strand.
TTAAGAAGAGGTGGCAAGAATACACAGAAGAACTGTACAAAAAGATCTTCATGACCCAGATAATCATGATGATGTGATCACTAATCTAGAGCCAAACATCTTGGAATGTGAAGTCAAGTGGGCCTTAGAAAGCATCACTATGAACAAAGCTAGTGGAGGTGATGGAATTCCAGTTGAGCTGTTTCAAATCCTGGAAGATTATGCTGTGAAAGTGCTGCACTCAATATGCCAGCATATTTGGAACACTCAGCAGTGGCCACAGGACTGGAAAAGGTCAGCTTTCATCCCAATTCCAAAGAAAGGAAATGCAAAAGAATGCTCAAACTACCGCACAATTGCACTCATCTCACATGCTAGTAAAGTCATGCTCAAAATTCTCCAAGCCAAGCCTCAGCAATATGTGAACTGTGAACTCCCTGATGTTAAAGCTGGTTTTAGAAAAGGCAGAGGAACCAGAGATCAAATTGCCAACATCCGCTGGATCATGGAAAAAATAAGAGAGTTCCAGAAAAACATCTATTTCTGCTTTATTGACTATGCCAAAGCCTTTGACTGTGTGGATCACAATCAACAGTGGAAAATTCTGAAAGAGATGGGAATATCAGACCACCTGACCTGCTTCTTGAGAAATCTGTATGCAGGTCAGGAAGCAACAGTTAGAACTGGACATGGAAAAACAGACTGGTTCCAAATAGGAAAAGGAGTACATCAAGGCTATATATTGTCACCCTGCTTATTTAACTTATATGCAGAGTACATCATGAGAAACTCTGGACTGGAAGAAACACAAGCCGGAATCAAGATTGCTGGGAGAAATATCAATAACCTCGGATATGCAGATGACACCACCCTTATGGCAGAAAGTGAAGAGGACCTAAAAAGCCTCTTGATGAAAGTGAAAGAGGAGAGCGAAAAAGTTGGCTTAAAGCTCAACATTCAGAAAACGAAGATCATGGCATCTGGTCCCATCACTTCATGGGAAATAGATGGGGAAACAGTGGAATCAGTGTCAGACTTTATTTTTTTGGGCTCCAAAATCACTGCAGATTGTGATTACAGCCATGAAATTAAAAGACATTTACTCCTTGGAAGAAAAGTTATGACCAACCTGGATAGTATATTCAAAAGCAGAGACATTACTTTGCTGACTAAAGTCCGTCTAGTCAAGGCTGCGGTTTTTCCAGTGGTCATGTATGGATGTGAGAGTTGGACTGTGAAGAAGGCTGAGGGCCAAAGAATTGATGGGTTTGAACTGTGGTGTTGGGAGAAGACTCTTGAGAGTCCCTTGGACTGCAAGGAGATCCAACCAGTCCATTCTGAAGGAGATCAGCCCTGGGATTTCTTTGAAAGGAATGTTGCTAAAGCTGAAGCTCAAGTACTTTGGCCACCTCATGCGAAGATTTGACTCATTGGAAAAGACTCTTATGCTGGGAGGGATTGGGGAAGGAGGAGAAGGGGATGACATCACTGACTCGATGGACGTGAGTCTGGGTGAAGTCCGGGAGATGGTGATGGACAGGGAGGTCTGGCGTGCTGTGATTCATGGGTCGCAGAGAGTCAGACACGACTGAGCGACTGAACTGAACTGATCTGAACTGAACTGAACTACAAGAAATAATAAGGGATCTTCTCTAAGATGAAATGAAAGGCTGCTGATTGGTAACAAGTAACACATAAAAGTATAATCTCACTGGAAAAGGTAAATAGATAGTAAAATTTAGCACAACTTAATGTAAAGTTCGGAGAAGGCAATGGCATCCCATTCCAGTACTCTTGCCTAGAAAATGCCATGAGTGGAGCAGCCTGGTAGGCTGCAGTCCATGGAGTCGCGAACAGTCAGACACGACTGAGCAACTTCACTTTCACTTTTCACTTTCATGCATTGGAGAAGGCAATGGCAACCCACTCCAGTGTTCTTGCCTGGAGATTCCCAGGGACGGCGGAGCCTGGTGGGCTGCCATCTATGGGGTTGCACAGAGTCGGACACGATGGAAGCGACTTAGCAGCAGTAGCAGCAGCAGTAATGTAAAGTTGGTGGGTAAATCACTTATAATGCTAGATAAGGTTAAAAGGCAAAAGTAATGATAAGTATAACAATAATAATTTGTTAATATGTATACAAGACAAAAAGAAATAAGGGATAATGTCGAAAACATAAAACTTGGTGAAAGTTTTAGTCGCTCAGTCATATCTGACTCTGAGCAACCTTATGGACTGTAGCCTGCCAGGTTCCTCTGTCCGTGGAATTCTCCAGTCAGGAATATTTGGGTGGGTTGTCATTCCCTTCTCCAGGGGATCTTCCCAACCCAAGGACTGAACAGGTCTCTTGCATTGCAGGCAAATTCTTTATCATCTGAGCCACCAGGGAAGCCCCATAAAACTTGGTGGGGGTGTAAAAATGTAAAGCTTTGGAATGCACTCAAACTTAAGTTGTTATAAACTTATAACAAACTATTTTGCTATTTTATATATATTTCAAGGTAATCACAAAGTAAAAACCTATACAAGCATATTTCAGAGATATTCCAGGTCACTTCAATAAAGCTAGTCACACAAATTTTTGGTTTCCTAGAGTGTATTAAGGTCATGTCTATAGTGTCTTCCATTAAGTGTGCAGTAGCAGTATGTTTAAAAATATTTATAAAGCTTAATTTAAAATATAAAACAAAAATATTACAGTAGTGACATAATAGATCAAAGTACACCATAAAAATATAATAATGAAAAAGTCTGAAATATTGCAAAACTTACCAAAATGTGGCGTGGCAATATGAAATGAGAAAATGCTGCTTGAAAAATGGCACCGGTTTGCTTGTGAGATGTAGACTTGCCAGAGATTTGTATTGCTTATAGCAGTACAGTAAAGTGCAATAGAGTGAAGTATGTCTATATTACATGCACGGAAGACAAAGAGGAAGAAATCTAAGCATATCACTCCAGAAGATCATCACATCCAAAGGCAGAAAGCAGGAGAAGAAACAAAGAAGGGACTACATCACAGCCAGGAAACAACTGGTGCAAAGCTAATAAGTCCATGGCACAATTACTTTCAATGTAAGTGGACTACATTATCTCATCAAGAATAGAGTGGCTGAATTTACACAAAATCTGTACGCTGCCTAAAAGAGACTCACTTCATGTATAAGGCCACACACAGACTAAAAGCGAAGGAATGGCAGAAGATATTCCATAAAAATGGAAACCAGAAGAAAGCTGGGGCAGCGATACTTATGTTAGGCAAAAGAGACTTAAAGCCTGCAATAAGAGATAAGAAGGTCACTATAATAATGAGAAAGCAGTCGGTTCAACAAGAAGATACAACATGTGTAACTATTTATGCATCAAGCATAAGAGCACCTAATATATAAAGAAATATTAACAGACCTAAAGATACAAATAGAAAGCAGTCCAATAATAACAGGGATATCCCAGTTTAATACCCTGACTTGCATCATCCAGACAGAAAGCCCAGAAATAAATCCATCCAAATATGGTCAATTGGTTTATGACAAGGAGCCAAGAATATATAATGGAGAAAAGGCCATCTCGTCAATAAATAATGTTGGGAAAATGGAGCAGCCACCTATAAAATCATGAAACTGAACCATTCTCAACAACACACACAATAATTAACACAAAATGGATTAAAAAGATTTGAGTGTGAGCCCTGAAACCATGAAACTGTCAGAAAAAAAACATAGTAAGCTTCTTGACATCAAGCATAGTGATGATTTTGGAGCTGATTTCAAAAGCAAAGGCAACTAAAACAATAATTAACAAGTGGGATCACATACACTAAAAAGCTTCTGCATGAGGGTAAAGGAAACAATCAACATAATGAAAAGGCAACTTTAGGGGGAAAAATGCAAATATATGATAAGAGGTAAATATCCAAAATAGATACAGAACTCATAAAACTCTAAAAAAGGAGCTAAAAAATCCAATTACAGAAATGGGCAGAGGATCAGACGGACAGATGGCTAACAAGTATATATGAAAAGATGCTTAACATCATTAACCATAGGGAAATACAGTCAAAACCACAATGAGGTATCACTCATACCTATTAGAAGAAATATTATCAAAAAGACAAGAAGTAAATGGTGGTGAGGATGTGGAGAAAAAGAAATACTTGAGCTTTTTTCATGGGAATATAAATTGGAGCAGTTACTATGGAGGACAGGATAAAGACTTCCCAAAATATTTAAAATAGAACTAATCTATAATCCCACAGTTTCACTGCTGGGTATTTATCTGAGAAAACAAAAACACTAACTTGATACCTTCACCTGTACATTCATTTCAGCAATACTTAGAGAATCTAAGACATGGAAGCAACCTAAGTATCCAGTGATGGTTGAATGAATTAAGAAAATGTGGTATAAAATGTAAAGCTGACGTGTACTAGAATATTATTCAGCCATAACAATGAATAAAATCCTGCCATTTACAACATGGGTGGACCTTGAGGGTACTTTGCCAAGTGAAATACATTAGACTGAGAAATACAAATTCTATATGATCTCATTTTATTTCCGTGCCTGCTCAGTCATGTCCAACTCTTTGTGACCCCATGGAATGTAGCCTGCCAGGCTCCTCTGTCCATGGGATTCTCAGGCAGGTATACTGGAATGGATTGCCATTTCCTTCTCCAGGGGATCTTCTCGACCCAGGAATTGAACCGGCATCTCCTGCATCGGCAGGGGGATTCTTTACCACTGAGCCACCTGGGAAGCCCCCAGAATACTGGAGTGGGTAACCCTTCCCTTCTCTAAGGGGATCTTCCCAATGTAGGAATCAGACCAAGGTCTCCCACATTGCAGGCTGATTCTTTACCAGCTGAGCCACAAGGGAAGCCCAAGAATACTAGAGTGGGTAGCCTATCCCTTCTCCAGCAGATCTTCCTAACCCAGGAATAGAACTGGGGTCTCATGCATTGCAGATGGATCCTTTGCCAGCTTAAAAAATGAAACAAAACAAAACATTCATAGATACAAGGAATAGATTATTTCTTGCCCAGAGTTAGGGGATGGGTTGGGTAAAGTGGTGAAGGGAGTCAAAGGGTACAAACTTCCAGGATGTATTGTACCACAATGTGATTATAGCTAATCATATATATTTATGATTGAAATATAATTATATTTCAAATATACTGTGTTATATATTTGAAAGTTGTTAGAAAAAAATCTTAAAAGTTCTCATCACAAGAAAAAATTGTATCTATGTGATGGATGTTAACTAGACTTCTTGTAGATTTTGCAAGACATGCAAATATTGAATCACTATAAATCTAAGATGGATACAATATTATATGCCAGTTATACCTCAATAAAAACCAAAGTGGTCCTATACAGTATCCTGTGAAATTTTTTTGGCCTTCATATATAAAGCAAGGACACTGAGGTGTTTACAAAACAAATGTAAGGCTCTTTAAACAATTCTGTGTATATCTAGATTGTATGTATGTTTATATGTAGGAGGTTTTATTGTTTATTTGACTTAGATACTTATAGTTATTTATAAACATGTTAGAAAGCTATTATAATCATATACATCTTAGAATGTATAGTCTTATTAAAACTTTAATCATGTGTTAAACACACCAGTGTTCTTGGACAAATCATATTTCTTCCATATCTCAAAAGTGATTGGCCACCAGATGTCTGAAAATCAATCAGAACTTTTGAATAATATATGACAATATATATTCAAAGGTTCAACATTATGAAAAACATTGCTTAAACATTTAAAGTGAATCTATATGTAAAAGATAACTGAGAGATATTAGATCAATACATAAAATTAAGTATATATCCAGTTAAAAGTCCATAGAAAATACTAAATATATATTTTTATAGAAATTAAACCACATGACTAATGATATAGCATAATTTTAGCAGCTATGATACAAGCTAAGCAATATTTCAGTGGCTTCATACAACTGTTTTGCTTCTTGTATATGTAACAGTAGAGTGCCAACGCACATGTTCTGGGTTGGTTAGTGACACTGCCCTATTAGATAAGTCAGGTAACTTGGTTCCTTCTACCCTGTGGCTCTGCCATTCCCTGGAGCCATTCTGTCCTCTGCAATGAGCTGTTAGGTGCAAACCGAAAAGATGGGAAAAATGTGCCTGCTTCAAAACTGTCACTGTAGCACATCATTTCTGTTGACATTCCTTTGGAGAATGGTATGATCCTATTAAACGGTTTGAGAACAGAGTTCTCTGTTGGCAGCTGTTTCACAAAATATCAGAAATGATGTGAAAGTTGCAAAAGGCAGAAAATGGACTTAATCAGTCTGAATGGAAAAAACCAAAGTCCAAAACCTATCTAGGAGAAGACATTTATTACAGAAGATAGTAGTTACAGAGGGCTCAGAGTGAGGTGGTAGACATAAGTCAGACCTGGTATGGTGACCAGTGTGAGCTGGTGAGACTCACAGTAATGATAGCCAGGTCATTTAACCCCCCGAGCTGAACAAGTGATGACCCTGGGAAGGTTAAAAGGAATGGAAACGGGATTGCAAAAAGATACCTGCACTCTCAACTTTACTGCACTACACACACTACACACACACACACACACACAGTGCAGTGTTATTCAGCCGAGAAAAAGAAGGAAATTCTGCTATTTGTGGCAAATGGACAGAACTTGAGAAAATATTATGCCAAGTGAAATAAGCCAGAACAAGAATACAACTACTATATGATATCACTAATATGGATAATCTAAAAAGTTAACTATGTAGAAACAGTAGAACACTGGTTGTCAGGGACCAGTTGACTGGAGGATCAGAGAGAAGTTGGTCAGAAGGTACAAAGTTGCAAGTAGAAGATAATTAAGTTCTGAAGATCTAATGCACAGCACCGAGAATAGTCAACAATAACGTATTATGTACTTCAAAGTTGCTCAGAGATTAGATTGCAAATGTTCTCAGCACAAAAATGAAATGATATTTGTGTGACATGATAGCAGTGTTAGCCAAAAGCATGGGGTTAAGCATATTGTAATATAGAGATGTATCAGTTCAATGCCTTTTAACATTTTAAACTTATGCAAGGTTACATGTCTATAACCCAACGAATAAAATTTAAAAATATTAAAAAGTTCACAAGTCATCATAAAAATATAAATTGACAATTTGAATAGAAAAAAGGTAACTATATTGTGCATTTAAATAAGATAAATGACAAGCTAAAGTTAATAGATAATAAATACTAAAGAAAGCTTTACCAAGTAAGTAAATGTATGCATATACATGTATGCATGCACATATACACACACACACATATACCTACACATACGCTTGTGTTATGTATACTTGGGTATAGATAGATCTCAGATCTCTATCTGCACAGATACTTCCATGTTGAGGAAAATAATCTAAATTAGTTGTGAATTATAGAACAAATTAAAATGAATTACAGAATATGGGAAACAAAAAAGACATGAGAATATTATGAATCAAAACCTGTCATGTGTGACCAAAGCCGGAAATATTTAAAGCTACACAATCTCTTATAAATAAACTAAATTTTCTATTAATGAAGCTAAAAACAAAATTAAATAAGTTAGAAAAATAATATTGGTTTGGCCAAAAATTTTGTTTGAATTTTCCATAAGATGTTGAAAAGACTAGTAAATAAGACAAATCTTTGGAAAGTCTGAAAAATTGGTTTAGAGAAGAGACAGGCAAAAATTAGTGTTAAAAAACATTAGGGTACATATTATATATTCAGTTTTAGATTAGTATGTATAATTTTATATACATATATAGAACTTCTATGCTTGAACACACAGAGAAAACTTTTTATTTTCTAGGAAAACTTAAATCACCAGATTCAAGAAACACAGATGTCTAGTAGACCAGTAACTATAGAAGATATTATGCACGAGACAGATATTTTTCTATCAAGGACTCTAAGCCCAATAGTTTAATTCTAACAAAAATGGCAATGAAGAAATAATTCTTTGTTAAGTTAATATTCTAGTGCAGAGAGAAGTGGTGGGATGGGGTTGGGGGGAGAAAGAGAGGAGAAGAGAGAGGGTGTGAAAGGAAAAGGGAGACAGAGGAAGTTATTTAGCATTTTTTATGAAACTATAATAATGCTAATTTTAAACCTGGGCAAGGATAATAAGCAAGAAAAGCTAATTTTATACAAAGAAAGATGTGAAAATCCTCAATACAAGATTATCAAAATAAAATAGTGTTATTAAAATGATATTGTTGTTTATAAAAATATTATTAAAAGAATAATGCATTATGACCATTATAATGGGATTATCTCAGTTTAATATAAGAAAATTTATTAATATAATTACTCATATAAACAGATTAAAGAAGAACAATTATGATCGCCTCAATAAATCTCACAAAAGAAGTTGATAAAGCTCAATACTTATTCTTTATTAAAAAAAAAAGTCTTAGCAAATCAAGAATAAAAAGAAAATTTCCTTGATTTATAAGCTATTCAACAGAAATCTCCAACATGTGTCATTTTAATTAAGATTCATTACCATAAGCATTATAATTCAATGCAGTAACAAGATAGAACTTCTCAGTTCAAAGTTACTTTTTGAGATTATATTAAAGGATTTAGCCCTTGCAGCTAAAGAGGTTAAAGAAATCAGATATATAATACTCAGAATGGTGTGATTTTCCTTGTTACAGATTATAAGATTATCTACTTGGAAGATCCAAAAATGTAATCTTTTAAAACTATTATAATTTATAGAAATTTAAGGAAAAATCTACTATCTACAAAAATATAGAAAGTTAACCCCAAATAAAATTTTACCCTATTCACAGCATCCTGGTTTTCTCTTTATTCACTTAAACTTCTTTTAAAAACATGAATTTGTAACTGATAATGAAATGTTTAGCTTCCAAATTTTATGGGTATTGTGAGTAGTAAGGAGCTGCTTATGCATATTAATTGTTAGGAGATGACTGCCAGTAATGAATAGGTTTTAAAACGCATTCTGAAACACATTTCATACACTAAAAAAAAAAAAAAGAAAGAAAATCTATGGGTACTACTATATTGGAATGGAAAAATACAAGTGATGTTGATAATGCTGTTTTAGAAATTTCAACATGGTCAGTTCCAATTTACCTGCTCTCAAACAGACTTGAAATATATTTTAAAATTCCCTACTATAACAACTCATTTTAATACAGTATAATTTCTCTGTAATCTAAACATTGCAACTCTCATTTATCTCTGAAAAATATTGTTATAAAACAGAGATCATTAATCTGCATGTACTTAGGTTTATGTTAAACAATGGGCATGTATTAATTTTATAACAGTATTCTAGTAATTTCTAGGGACATCTTATTTTGTATCACTCACAAACATAACTCCAAAGTTTTAAATGTAAGACAAAGCATTGCCCTAGAAAGTTAGTACTGATTAAAGTCACAATGTGGTCTTTTGTGCTAGTGTTTTTAATAAAATATTATCAGTGGTAAAATGTAAATAAAAAAGCAAATTGCTTCATTCATCATGCATTTTAAGCAGTTAAAATGAATGAACTCTCCTTTGAGAAAACATCTGACTAAGCAAAATAATGGTTATGAGTTGGAGAAAATGTTTAATGAACTTCCTTGTTAAAATGCAGTTATTTCAGAGCCCATTATTGTTTTAAATTAATTGAAGTTTCTTTGCTCAGAGACTCTTTTCTTTTTTTTCTTTTTCCACTTAATATACTAAAAGAAGTGACCTTAGTAATTCATGTGGATGCCAAGAAGTTACTAAGTGGGGAATGCTGGTTGACATAAGAGCATGTGAATGGAAGAGTGTAATCCATGAATTTTCTTATTCACTTATCTGGTGTCAATTTAAAGGCAAAGATGTTGCCAATGATTGAGTGCAACTGTTCTTCAAACAGCTCACACTGTAAGCTTTCTGACTGATATTCATATCCTATTTCTTGTTCTGAAAACACACCTATTTACTATATATATGGAAGCTGAAATTATATTCTGTCTGCAGCATATATGTGTATATACACACACACAAACATGCACACATACATACCCATTTGTTTAGGGCAATGGGAGTGAGTGTTCACTCCCATTTACAATGGGAGTAAAGGTTCACATAAACCTTATAGCAGCTTTATTCATAACTTCCAAATCTTAGAAGCAACCTAGGTGTTCTTCAGTAGAATGGATAAACCGTGGTACATCCAGATAAAGGATTAAGTGCTAAAAATAATGGAGCTCTCAAGCTATGAAAAACATCAAGGAAACTTAAATACATACTATTATGTGAAAAGAGCAAATATGAAAGCTATATATTATATAATTCCAACTAAATGATATTCTGAAAAAAGCAAAACTATAGTAAGAGATAGTAAAAAAACAAACAAAAAAAAAGGTCAGTGATTGCCAGGAACTAAGGGAGAGAGAGAAATACGTGGGTGGGGCACAGAGGACTTTTAGAACAATGAAATTGGGCTGTTTGATACTATAACAATAGACATATGACATACATTTGTCCAAGCTCATGGCATGTACAACATTTAGAATGAACATTAAACTTTGAACTTTGGGTGAGAATGACGTGTCAAAGTAGGTTCATTGATTACGACAAATAAAGTACTCTTTTGAGAGATGTTGGTAGCAAGGGAAGCTGTGGGAATAAGGGATATATGACAAATCTCTATATATTCTACTCAATTTTGCTATGAACCTAAAACTGTTTTAAAAAATTATTAAAAAATGTAAACCTAATTTACTAATGGTTCTAATATTTAAAGTAGGCCAGTATTGAAAAATAGATAGTTCTATACCATGGTGAACCAATAAGATGATTCAATATGAAATGAATTGATAACGCCAGTCCATGCTTTTATAAGGAATATATTGTTCCTATACACAGTAGAAATTCAGTAGATATAATACAGTGTTTGCTTAAGCTATAGAGTAAGTAAAGTAGAAGTTTAGATAAAGATAAGAGGAAAATTTATGGAAGAACTAATCTTAAAAACAACAATACTAACAGATCACAGCTAGAGACATGTTGAGTGAGCCCATTCATAGTAGAACAGTGAGATAGCACATAACGTGGTATCTGATCATGAGATAACAAATATGGAGTGTTTGCAATTATAAGGATGGGTTTGAATCCAGAGCTGACTCTTAAGTCTCTTCATAGTTTTGTGATCTTGGCCAAGTTAATTTATGTCCTCAACAATCCATGTCTCTACTTCTTCATTTATGGTGAGGTGGGAACAAGGTAAACATGAACAAGTGAGCATAACTGGAAGAAGTACACAGACAAAATTTCACCAACATCATCAGGATTCCTGAACCATGAAGCTGGCATTCCACCGCAGCCCAGATTCTATGGTACAAGTGATAGAAGCGAAGAAATATGTGTTGAGTGAATACATAGGAAAATCCGGAGACAAGAAAACACATAATTGTGAAGAATTAGGATCCTTTCTGTGATCCTTCAGGAGGAGGGATGAAAGAAAGAAATGAGAGAAAGACTTATTTATACCTACTGTGTATCTTTGGTATACAAATTCTGCAAACCATATACATTCTTCAGACGTGTGTTTGGTATTTGGCTAGTGATATTAGACATCTAATATATTCTGGCTATGATCCTGCACCATTAGGTACACAAGTTATTCATTCATTCATTCATTATGGTCATTTAAATGACCATAGTATGCTAGGTATCAGGATAAAGTCTTAAATAAGACAATCTCTCTGTCTTCCTGAAACTCATATTCCAAACCAAAAGGGGGAGATTGACAACCCAGATTTCACATTTATCAGATAGATTTTTAAAAAATCAAAATTATACAGCAGTATATTCAGAATCTTGAAAAACATATTTTAGATTTTTATTTTTAATTTATGAATAGCAAAATTCACTCTTTTTAGTGAACAGTTCTATGAGTTTAGACAAATGCATGCAGCTGTATAACCATAATAAAGACACAGTTTTATCATTCCCCCCAAATCCCTTGTAAAAGCAAGCTTTTCATAAGCTTTTGGATTTTTTCAAAGGAAACAAACTTAATACAAGAACAGCCCAAGTGATTCACGTTTTTTTTTTGTTTGTTTGTTTAAACTATAAGTTCCATAAGTAATCTTAAGGCGTATTTAGCTTCAAGACAAAGAGATCATTGCAAAGTAGCTTAAATGAAAACACAAAAACATGCAACACAGTCCTTGTTAGTGAATACAGGAGTGTCTTATATAAGTAAAATGTAGTATCACTACCTACGAGAACTGTAGAATCGTTTCTTACTCCATCTTCTTATCCTGCTCTGCATAATCTCTTGTCTTTGTGGCTTTCTGAGCAACTGCTCACCCTGTGACAGTGGCTGCTCTAAAAAGGGCACCTTCAAACCCTGTGTCCACACGATATCACAGACTCTGCACCCACAGAGAACTAACATGCACAAATTCAGGCCCCAAAGTCCAAGGAAAAAGCTAGATGTAGCCAAGGAGGTGAATCATATGATGAATCATATGATGCACAGTTACTCATTTTAGAGAACGTAGAATGGCTTTGTCAGTTTCCTACTTTAGTGCAATGACGTGTCAAAAAGAGTTGTAGTGTTAACAGAATTAATATTATTAACAATAATAGAAATACCAGAATTCCAAAAGTCAGAGGATCTATTAAAGTAAAACTAAAAGAAAAGATGGATTCCAGAATACTGATTAATGTTGAAATAAACTGCCCAATATTTAGAATCTTGAGCACTGAGGAAGACTTACAGATTTCCTGAAAGAAGTTTTGGAGCTAACTCTTACCCTAACTTATTGTGATTAACTTAAACTCATTAAGAAATAAACACCTTCTATTGCATGGCATTGACAATGCAAATAAAACATTAGTGTTTATGAGTGACTTCCTGGACAATCAAAGTTAAAATTCTTGATAGATTTTTGACACTGTCCACAGCAGTTGATAAAAAATAATCTGTTTATATTCCTATAATGACACAGCAGTGATATTGGGCTAGCATGTTAAGATTATATACAATTAAAGTTGCATGTACAATAACTTTTGCTCCTAAATGTCCTGATAAGGAAATGGTGTAAATTCGGTTACCAGGTACATTATCAAGTATCTGGGAAATAAAATTAAAACCTGAAATTCTAAAAACAAAACAGAAAGGGAAGATTGTTTTACTTTTGTTTTCTTTTCTATGAGCTCCAAGATGATAAAGAGATATGCAGAATAATCTTTTCCTCATACTGGAGCCTAAAAGAAAATCAATAATTTTATTTGCAAGCCAAAAATAAAAAAATAAAAAAGAGTGGGGAACAATGAGAACTAAAATGTTTAGAAAGTATGTTTTCAGAACCTAAATTCTATCTAAAAGTTTTACATTATTGGTTTAGTGAAAATGAATCCTGATTCAGTAAAATAGAAATAACTCATTACCAGTGAGTTGCTTTCCATATTCATACTTATATTCCTTACATAGATATAAAGTTATAAGCTATCTTCCAGGTTCTCCTCTTTGGTGTCAGTTGTTCTTGGTATCATGAAATAAAATCTATTCAGGTGCATTAGCATGTGAACACATACACTGCCACACATATTGATACATAGCACCAAATTTTGTTTTGCTTTCTTCCAAGCAGAAACTTGATGATGATTGAAATCAATCATGGACCAAGACGTCTACTACAAAACTTGCTACGTAATTGACATATGTATACTACTATGTATGAAGTAGATAACTAATGAGAACATACTGTATACCACAGCTCTGTGGTGACCAAAATGGGAAGCAAATCCCAAACCAAAGCGGGGATATATGTATCTGTATGGCTGATTTACTTTGCTGTAAAGCAGAAACTGAGACAACAGTGTAAAGCAGCTATACTGCCCCCCCTCCAAAGATGTGGAACATATATACAATGGAATATTTCTCAGCTATAAAAAAGAAAGAAACAATACCATTTGCAGCAATATGGATGCAACGGGAAATTATCATAGTAAGTGAAGGCGGTCAGAAAGAGAAAGACAAGCACCATATTGATACCACTCATATGTGGGATCTCAACCATAACACAAATAAACCTATCTACAGTGCAGAAACAGACTCGTACACATAGGAAACAGACTCTGGCTGTCCAGGGGGAGGGCCAGGGTGAACTGGGAGATTGGGGTTAGTAGAATGGCAGTCCACTCCAGTGTTCTTGCCTGGAGAATCCCAAGGATGGCGGAGCCTGGAGGGCTGCCATCTATGGGGTCGCACAGAGTCGGACACAACTGAAGCGACTTAGCAGCAGCAGCAGCAGATGGAAACTACTATATTTAGAATAGATAAACAACAAGGTTCTGATGTATAGCACATGGAACTATTTTCAATATCCTGTGATAAATCATATCACAGGATATTGAAAGGAAAATGATATTTTAAAAGAATGTATAAAAACTTGCTACACCATATGATACCACAGAAAATAATCAAAATTAGTACAATAAAAATCCTACACTGATGAGAGGATTGGGCTAAAGCATCTAAAATCTTGGTGCAGAATGGACATGTATCTATACAGAGAATGTATTCTGCATTTGAAATAATTTAACCTGCAAAAATATATTTGCTCTATCATCTAATGATCCATCTTTCATGGAAAAAATGGGTGTATTATCCATCTTCAATCCACCTGAGGTCTCTGAGAAGATACTTTCAGTTGTAGTTAAAGTAATGGACACAGTCTTTAGAACTTCAGAAAATGGATTTTGAGCTACATTTCTAGCTAGTTTTGATAGAAAATACATGCAGCAGATAGAGGTTTAATGTAGTTGAATTCCCCATTATTCAGTGACTAATTACTCATTTTGTGGTGATCCAGGTCTGTGACTTCTCTCTTTTTTTCCCTCTGGCTGCCTGCCTTTGGCCATTTCACAGTTCATTAGCACCTTCAAAATCTAATAGGCAAGTGAAGAATAAAGACATGACTCAGATCAGTCAATTTTACAGTTTTGTATCACTGGGACTACAGTTTTGGTGAGATGTACTATTGAAACTAATACCTAAAATGGAATTCAAAAGGCTTTTCTGAATGTCAGATAATCGTTTTCTATCATCAGAAATACTCAGATTGATTCCACTGACTTGGCATAACTAAGTAATTTTTTTTAGGATTTTTTTTTCTCTGTTGAAATCACTTCTTTTTCTTATGTAATTACCCAGGAGTCACTGGTTTACTGCATAACATAGACACATAACAGACATAGAATGTGCTTGATTAAAAGCATGGGAAGAACACACTGCATTAAATTAAAAAATCTGCCTTACATCACCTTGGTCCCCCATCTTCCTAATGGCTTTTACTTGAAGTAAATTAATCTAATAAGCAAATAGAATCATCTAAATAATAATAATATAAATATATGACACATATCCACATCTAAGTATATATTTAAAATAATATGTAAATAAGTATGTGGTATACCTACATGTCATAGTTACAGTGTTTTGTCTAGTGTATTTCTTCACATTTTTGCAGGTCATTTTTATGCTATTTGCATATATATTCTCATATTTTAAGATTCATATCTTTTTATTACATATTTTTAATTAAGATCAGTAGATAATCATACTTAATATAGTATTGCTTCTTTTTCAGATAATAATTGTATATCAAGACTAATAAAACAACCAAAGCCCAAGTGACATCACTTATGTAAACTTTTTTTCCAATAAAGTTACTGTGAGACATAAATTGGATAATGTATAGATTATATATTGTCCCAACACCTAGGGCACAATAAACTATCAACAGACAGCATCTTACATTAAGATTATATACATAGTTATATGAGGTTCCCTGATAGCTCAGTTGGTAAAGAATCCACCTGCAATGCAGGAGACCCCGGTTTGATTCCTGAGACAGGAAGATCTGCTGGAGAAGGGACAGGCTACCCACTCCAGTATTCTTGGGCTTCCCTTGTGACTCAGCTGGTAAAGAATCCACCTGCAATGCGGGAATCCTGGGTTTGATCCCTGGGTTGGGAAGATCCCCTGGAGAAGGAAAAGGCTACTCACTCCAGTATTTTGACCTGGAGCATTCCATGGACTGTAGAGTCCATGGGGTCGCAAAGAGTCAGACACAGTGCCTGAGTCAAACTGAGTGGCTTTCACTTCACATAAGTATACGTGTGTGTTTATTTGCCTCTGCTTACACTTTCAGGGTGAGAAATTTCACCTCAGTGCTACTTTGCCTATTACATACTTGTCACTCTAACAATCTCCTGAAGGATGCGTGTCCCATTTGTACTATGTACAGGGTTTACCTATGCATTTCAGAGGTCTGGGGAATCTTCTACATTTAAAAGGGCCAGAGTCTAAATACCTGAGTTCTAGTTTTGACTATGCTTGAATGAACTGTATATAACTGTGAATAAAACATTTGACTTTTCACACCTCCAAAAATGGCCATAGTTCTTGATGAGGAAGAAAGAGGAGAGTGAAAAAGCTGGCTTGAAACTCAACATTCCAAAAACAAAGATCATAGCATCCAATCCCATCTCTTCATGGAAAATAGAAGGGAAGAGTGGAAGCAGTGTCAGACTTTATTTTTGGGGGCTCCAAAATCACTGCAGATGGTGACTGCCGCCATGAAATTCAAAGATGCTTGCTCATTGGAAGAAAAGCTATGACAAACCTAGACAGTATATTAAAAAGCAGAGACACAAATTTGACAATAGAGGTCCGTCTAGTCAAAGCTATGGCTTTTCTGTAGTTATATATACATGTGAGAATTGGACCATAAAGAAGGCTATGCCAAAGAATTGAAGCTTTTGAACTGTGGTGCTGGAGAAGGCTCTTGAGAGTCTATTGGACACCAAGGAAATCAAACTAGTCAATCCTACAGGTAATCAGTCCTGAATATTCATTGGAAGGACTGATTTGAAGCTGAAACTTTGATGCTTTGGCCACTTGATGTGAAGAGCTGACTCATTGGGAAAGACCCTGATGCTGGGAAAGATGGAAGACAAAAGGAGAAAGGGGTGGTGGAGGATAAGATTGTTAGGTAGCACAGATCCAATGAACATGAATTTGAGCAAACTCTGGGAGACAGTGGAGGAGGACAGATAGTGGACAGAGGAGCCTGGTGTATTCTAGTCCATGGGGTCACAAAGAGGCAGACACAAGTTAGTGAATGAACAGCAACTGTGTAATATAACAAGGATATACAATATCATGATATCACTGAAGATGTTTTATAATCCATCAAAGGATATTAAAGTAGAAATATTGGAAAGCAGTTTAGATTCCATTCTATAAGCCTCCATAAGTCATGAACATTAGAGAGTCAAAGGTAATAATAAAATTTAAGACAACAAGGATGGCATTGACTTGCTACTGCAGGGATCTAGCCTGTTCAATAAGAAAGGGGCAAGTGCGAAGAGGTGACGAAGCTTAGCACAACAAAGCCTCAGGAATGCATCTATCATAATGATTTCAGTTAAGACTTACTCATATACAAAACTCAAATGTCTGTATCCATTTTTGTCATATTGTAATTTGAAATTAATTATAGGATGCAGCCACTTGCATATCCAGTCTCATATCTGATTTTCTACATGACAAATTCCTGAACACCAGGGTCTAAGGAAGTGTTATGATCAAATATAGTATCAGATTCAAGCTCATTACATATAGTTTTAACTGGTTCTCTCCCAATTCACTAATTCCATTTCACACAATTTTATTACTCTTCAACCCCATTAATATATTTTAAAATATTTTCTCCCCTTCCAAGCCCTACCTCTCATGTCCATACATCATATTCCTGTGTCTGATATGAAAAGGGAAAGTGTTAGTCACTCAGTGGTGTCCAACTCTTTGCAACCCCTTGGACTGTAGCCCACCAGGCTCCTCTGTCCATGGAATTCTCCAGGCAAGAACACTGGAGTGGGTCGCCATTCCCCTCTCCAGGGGTTCTTCCCAACCCAGAGATTGAACCTGGGTCTCCTGCATTCCAGGCAGATTCCTTACTGTCTGAGTCACCAGGAAAGCCCTATGTCTACCACTAGACAATGAGTCATTTTGACTCTTTGTATTATCTCAGCTTATAGAAACAATTTATATAATGGTCAGCAATGAATTCGTATCATTTGGGAGATCTACTGCTCAAACATTTTGCTACCAGCTTATCTTGAATATTAGAGGGTTTTTTTTTTTTTTCATTAGAAAGTCTTACTTTCCGTAAAGGAGTAACCCAAGTTAGACGTTTTCTTCACACACCACTAACCTTTTTTTATGTTGTAGGGTTTTGGGTCCCCTTTTGTATTATAAGTTTGATAAAATTTGATAAAATGAGACTTCTTCCTGGGTATACTTCAAGTTATATTAAGGTAGTCACCCTTCTGTGGTTTACTTATCCAGTGTTATCCTCATTCTTCTCTGAAATTGTCTCTTCCTAATCCAGTTCATGTATCTTATTTGTCTTCAGAAATACACCTTGTCTCTTACCCTTGTTTTCTCCAATTATTTTGTGTGTGTATATATCATATTTACATTAAGGCAAGAATGGTGTCATGGATTTCCTGAGTAATCTGCTTTTTTCAGTATCCAGGAACTTCTCACAAATAATTAGGAATATATTAAGCATTTGATAAATATTAGTTGAATTGATTGAATGAAAATGACTAAGTGCTCTGAGCCAGACTAGGTATGAAAGTATTTAGATGAAAAGCTACATTGATAAATAATTCAGTTCAGTTCAGTTCAGTTCAGTCGTTCAGTTGTGTCCGACTCTTTGTGACCCCATGGACTGCAGCAAACTAGGCCTCCCTGTCAATCGCCAACTCTTGGAGTTTACTCAAACCCATGTCCATTGAGTTGGTGATGCCATCCAGCCATCTCCTCCTCTGTCGTCCCCTTCTCCTCCTGCCCCCAATCCCTCCCAGCATCAGGGTCTTTTCCAATGAGTCAATGCTTCGCATGAGGTGGCCAAAGTATTGGAGTTTCAGCTTCAGCATCAGTCCTTCCAATGAATATTCAGGACTGATTTCCTTTAGGATAGACTTGTTGGATCTCCTTGCTGTCCAAGGGACTCTCAAGAGTCTTCTCCAACATCATGGTTCAACACTTCTCCAACACACTTCTCTAACACCACAGATAAATAATTGGATGACCAAAAAGAACCCAGCAAGTGAAAGACTGTAGGGGCGATTGACAGAGAGGAATTGAGGATCATCAGGAGGAGAAAAGGAGAATAAAAGACATTGAAAGAGAAGTTTTTTTTAATAAAGGGCAATATTTTCCAGAGGATGATGTACTATTTAGACACTCCATGTACTTCTTTTGTATTTCTGTTTTTAAAATAGAGCATCTTTGTCCAGACTATTATTTTAAACTTCTTTGACTAACACAAACTATGTTCAAAAAATTATAATAAGAAATGTTTGAATAGCAGCTTTTGTTTTTACAAAAGAAAGGCCAATTGGGTTAATCTTGTACACATGACATTATTATTATTGTTTTTCAAGAAGGAAAATTAACATAAGACTCTTTATAAAAAGTCACTAACAGTCTCATTTTGTGAATGGAAGTAAATTACTGGACACTAGTAACTATTACTACAAAATGGAGATGCTCATTTTTATAAAGATTTCCAAACGATAAGGAGAGACAGGGACAGAGTACATGCACACACATACATACATGTTTACATATTATATGCATACCTTAGAGACTTTATATATACTTTATAAAGTTTGTGTATATACATATATATATACATACACATATATACGTGTATATATGTGTATGTATATATATATGTATACATATATATGTAGTTCAGTTCAGTTCAGTTGCTCAGTTGTGTCCGACTCTTTGAGACCCCATGAACTGCAGCACGCCAGGCCTCCCTGTCCATCACCAACTCCCGGAGTTCACTCAGACTCCCATCCATCGAGTCAGTGATGCCATCCAGCCATCTCATCCTCTGTTGTCCCCTTCTCTTCCTGCCCCCAATCCCTCCCAGCATCACAGTCTTTTCCAATGACTCAACTCTTTGCATGAGGTGGCCAAAGTACTGGAGTTTCAGCTTTAGCATCATTCCATCCAAAGAAATCCCAGGGTTGATCTCCTTCAGAATGGACTGGTTGGATCTCCTTGCAGTCCAAGGGACTCTCAAGAGTCTTCTCCAACACCACAGTTCAAATGCATCCATTCTTCGGCCCTCAGCCTTCTTCACAGTCCAACTCTCACATCCATACATGACCACAGGAAAAACCATAGCCTTGACTAGACAGACCTTAGTCGGCAAAGTAATGTCTCTGCTTTTGAATATATATACACTTTATTATATATATATATAGTATATATGTGTATATGTAGTATGTATATGTATACATATATATGTAGTGTATATGTATGCACATATATGTAGTATATATGTATACACACATACACACTTTATTTTAAAAAGATACTCACAAATGTATACATATAAAGAGAGAAAACTACAAAGTAAAAGATTGGTAAATCTGAAACTCCAAACTCAGTAAGATGCTGTTACTGTAAGCCAATGAGAAAAAAGATAAGCTAAACTACCACTGATCCTTGAACCACGTGGGGATGAGGAGTGCTGGTTATCTATGTCATGGCCCTTCCTCACACACATGCTTCCTCCTTAATCTAAGGTTCTTCCATATCTGCATCTACAGATTCAACCAACTGCAGATCATGTAGTACTGTGGCATTAACAGAAAAAAAAATCAAGTATAAGCATGCAGTTCAAACCCTTATTGTTCAAGGCTCAAGTGTAATTATTTCAATGCTATAGTAGTCTATTTGAAGCATTTCAACAGTGATTGAGCATGTTAAGCATGACTACTAGAACACAGAGACATTTTCTTATTGAACTCTTTGCATGTTAATTTATTTAAAATAAAATTATTTTCTATCCTATGTTGAATATGAATTAAAATCTTTGTTTATAGATAGTGATACATTATGATTATTAGGTTGCAGAATAGCTAATTTATCCAGATATCCTAAGCCTACATCTGGATGTTTTCCTAAAATTTAAAACAGAAGTAATATAAACATATCTGAGTAATATATTACATGAAATCCTCTGTTACTGAAGTCTCATTATACAAATAAAATCAAAAATATAAAAATCACTCTACCAATGATGAATTAACTCAATGTAAGTATTTGCTTGCTTTTTGCTGTTGTTGATATGGTCTTAAAAACAACCATAGGTGGGTAAAATTGCATATGGTTCTCTTTTATTTAGGGGGGGTTCCCTTTCCAACATTATTATGAAAACACTTGCATAATTAAGCTAATATCTTGGAATCATCATTTGATTCAACAATTATGTAAATACCCAAGAGAATTGAAAACATATTCATACAAAATTGTACATGAGTGTTTATAGCAGTCAAAAAACGTAAATAACACATATTTCCATCAACTGATTAACAAATATATTGGTTAATCATATTCATACAATGAAACATTAAAAGGAATGAAATGCTGATATTTTCTGCAACTTGGATAAACTTTGAAAATACTATGTTTAATGAAAGAAATCAAACACAAAAAGTTACATATTACATGATTCTGTTATATGAAATATGCAGAATAGGCAATTTCATAGAGACAGAAAGTAGGTTAGTTACTATCAGAGAATAGCAGGAGGGACTGAACAGCACCTAACACAGGTGTAAAATTTCTTTTTAAGGTGACAAAAATATTCTGGAATAAGTAGTGATGGGTTTGCAACCTTGTGTGTGTATGAAGACTATGGATATGTATACTTTTTAACAGTCAATTCTATGGTATGTGAATTAAATCTCAAGCCAAAAATATTCTAAAAGACAATAATATTTTAGATTAGTCTTATTGCTTGATTTGAACAAATTATAGAGTAAAGTTTGTAATATTTCCTACTTTGGAGATTTGTCAAAATTAGGAGATTAATTTTATCATTCATAACATTTATTCTCTATAAACAGTTGCTCCATAGCCTTTACTATTGTCTGAAAGCAAGTATGATTATTTCTCTCATGAAATGTTGGATTTCTAATGGTAGTGAAAGACCTTGAATATGAGAATTCCATGTGTTCCCCATCCCCCACAAAAAAGTAAAAATATCAAACATTATCTGAATTTGCAAATCAAAAGTATAATCTCTAGGATGTTGGACCAAGAAAAAATAATTTTAAATATACATATTTCAGGATATAGAAATTAGAAATTTAGTAAGATTCCTTCCTAATTTTGTTACCTTGATATCTCCTTTAAAGGAAAGAAACTATATTTGCTTATAAATTTCTAACATAGAGACAATCTCTGAAGTTATACAAAATTATCCTATAGCTCATTACAAATAGGTTACTGATGAAAATAAAATAATGAATCCACATTGAATATCTGAAAAATAGCTGTGTACAATTTTCCACAAATTTTTACCTACTAACATTCATCCAAAAGCAATCAGAGTTCAAAGAACGTGGTATACTATAAACTAACAAAACAATCAAAAGAGAGAATTCTAAAAGACTTTCATTTTTAACTGGATGATATTAACCAAATAGTAGAAAAAGATAAAATAATATAGCCCAATATGGAATGTAGGTATCAATTTGAAACTCTATTTTCCTGGCAATTAATCACTTCCTATGAGTGTCTAAATACCCAAAGTATTTTCACAATTTCTGCCTTCCATGAAAAAAAAATATATATCATCTCTCACTGCTTCCCTATGAAAATTTTCCATTCCAGCCAGGTTTGTCTTTCAGCAGGAATCTAAGAACTCAAATGAATCAGCAGCCATGAAGCAAGAAGGCCTGAAGATTACAGAATGGTGAAAAGTGATTGGTTCTCAGGAACAAAGCCATGCGTGCAAGCAGGTGATACTCAGAAGGAGCAGATTGTGCTAATGTGGATATATACATGCCTAAGATTATGAAATCACATCTTTAAGATGCCTCATTACTAAAATACTTTAGACTACAAAGATGTATGGCATAAACAAAAGAGAGTTCTAAAGGTTAAAGAAAGAAATTAGGAATATAGAAAGTTATAAGAAAGCAATAACATAATTTATGCAAGAGAGGAAATTTCAAAACAAATGGTGTAAAATTGAAAAAAAAATTCCTGCTATCTATATGTGCCTATGGTTTTAACTACTGTTTTAAAATAAAACTTTGAGTTGTATTGAGCTATTTCTAGCAACTAAGACATTTAATTAGTTATATTATGTGAAGAGTTTTTGTGATTGGCTATTAAATTCAATTATTTAAAAATTAAGAAAAAATTGATTTGATATTCTTTTTTGTGTTAAAAATATGAAGGTGATTTTAATATTCCATATTTTTAGGTTTGAGCCGGCAGCCAGCAGTTGAAATTGACATGTGAGAGTTCTTCTAAGTCCCAGATGCTAGCTGCCAACTGCCTTTTTGTTCTTGTTTCCTTGGAAACGGAGGTTGGTTTCGTGAAAACAAGGTAAGTACAACTTTTACAGAAAAGAAATGGAACACTCCTTTGTCAACTTGCTGGTTGAGACCTATGGGGGCAGCTTTCCAGAAAACTGAAGTTGGAAGCCAGTTGAGGCATAGAGATGTGTATGACAAAGCCTCAGTATCCATGTTCTTCCTATTTAAATTGATTGTAGGAAAATGACACAATAGGATAGTCAAAATGACCAAATCAAAATAGTCAAACCTTTATCAAGAAAAAAAATTTGTGCCTAGGTTGAAAAACGTGAGATAACAGCACCTCCAACAATGAAATGCTTTTAAATGTTCAGTTATATTAAATAGGCCTTTATTGAGGGACATCCTGTGTCAACATTTCTCAGAATTCACAAGGTGACCCACCCGTAGAGACTGAGGGGACAGGTAAGGTAAGAGGAAGCAAAAGAAGACATTTTCTGTCCCAAAAGTGTTTTACCAAAGTTCTTCATGTGACTCTGATTCTCCTTATCCCTTCTTCCTTTATAAATCACTGGTCTGATCTAGCTATCTATTTTTGGGGGGGAAAGAGGCACAAAGGCACAGAAAGATATAGTTATTTGCATAAAAACTGAAATCTAGCTAGTGGCAAATTAGACAGAGAACCTAGCATTCTTCTTGTTCCAGACACGTCTATTTTATACAGTGTTACAGAATGCTGCTATAGTTATGATTTCAAAATTCTCTTGAACATTTATTTTTCTTTAGGTACCATCAGGTGAATATAAAGAAATGTAATCATGGTATGCTAGGATCTTTCAAAAAGTATAAGGATTTAAACAGTTACCACTTAAAAGCTAATAGTTACTTTTTTAATATCATGGTTTACTTGTGGATGCTATACATCCTAAACTGGAAAATACATCAAAAATTAGGAAAGGATATTGCTTCATTAAAAAAAAACTTAATCAGAGATGATCCTTTTAGCTTTAATTTAAATAACAGGATTTATTTAGAAAAAAATATATCCACTAAGAGTTGCACCATATTGTGTGGAGAGTCTTTGTATCACTGAAGTGAATTTCAGACCAAAACAAAGGCTATAAAAGCCCATGGCTACATCTGTTACCTGTTTAGGTGTCTTAAAAACATACTTACGTTTTTAAAAATTGGAATTCTTTGCTGGTATCACAGTAATGACTTAGTAAATTGTTGGGTGTTGTCTGCTATCTTAAGAAAAGAACTGTCTCTTTAAAATCATGATAAAACCCAGAACTTAAAAAGCTAATTTCTATTTCAGTGAATCAAAGAACAGTGATTAAACACAAGGTTCCTTCAATGATGTTCTATCACAGCCTTCCTGTTTCCCATCACACTACATATGGTCCAATTGTTTACAGATTACAAAAAAAAATCCCTGCTCAGATGTTAAAACAAGATGTTTTCTTCACTTTCAAATGGCAGGCTGACTGCCAATTTTTACAATTAGTTATTCTGTGCAAAGAAAAAAAAAGTTTAATTATCACGACTTATGATGTTTGGACATTACTCTTGTGATGGCTATCAACCTGAGGCCTGACAGAAATGAACTCTGCTCCATGACACGGGGGGAAGCCTCTTGGGAAGACAGCTTTTTGTCAGGGAGAGGGAGTAACAAAATAAGGAGAGCAAAGCATCTTCACCAGAAATAGGTATTGCAACATCAAGGCAACCCAGACACCTGCCAGTGACGACGTTTCCCTGTGGCACCGTCTGGCAGACAGAATTTCACAGTGTTAAGCAACAGGGCTGCGCACACCATGAGTGCACCTATCAATGGGTCACTGATTCTTTAAAACAGCCTTGCTGAAGAGGGTAGAGTGGTGATGGCAGGGCAATACACTGGCAGCAGAAAGACCCTCTTTTAGAGGCTAAATCCCTGTTTAGGATTGCATGACCTCAAAGCTGGCATTCTCATTCCTTAGAGGGATTGTTGGCATCCACATTACATTGTCAGAGTATGGTTAGCTGGAAGGTGAAGAAAATGGATTAATGAATTTATGTACTTAGGATTATATGTATTATACAGTTCAGTGTCTATATACCCTCAAACCTCCAAAGAGCCTAGTTTTGGATAGAGCAGTCGATTGAAAAATCATAGGATAACAAGTGGCTCCAAGAACAAGGATCTTGGCAGGTGGAATTAATGGAAGGGGTCTGAAATGTGTTATATTATTTTGCTCCATTGTGTTTGGCTTTAATAAGATTCTGCATGAAGAATCAGCCATTTAAAAATTACTTAAGAAAATGATAATGAATATATGTTTCAGGAACAGCTGTGCTAGTATGGTGTCTAGTGATACTTCCTTTATGTTTCATGTTGTCTGTTTAGAAGTGGAAATAAGGAGGAGCCAAAAGCCAACTTTCTGAGGTCTGTCCAAACCTGGATGACTTTGCATGCTATTCAAAGATTTTGTCAGTGGGTTAGTCAAAACCTGTAATGTAAGACCTTTTGGCTATCTTGAAAGACATGCCTCTAATTAAAATTGTGTAAAAATTATTAATAGTTTCACCATTGATAACATGTTGGTGACAAAGGGGGATATTCAAATGACAATGGAAGTATAACTGAAATTCTCTCATCTCACCCCAGTCTTATTCCCAAGGGTAACATTGCTAGTCCCACAACAGTTCTAAATAACAGGCTTATCCCTCTGTTTCTTGTTTTATCATTGTTAGACCAGATCAATTTTCTCTCCTCTAGGAAACAACCGGGGTTCTGACAGCTCAGTTGGTAAAGAATCCTCCTGCTGTGCAGGAGACCCTGGTTGGATTCCTGGGTTGGGAAGATCCGCTGGAGAGGGGATAGGCTACCCACTCCAGTATTCTTGGGCTTCTCTTGTGCATCAGCCAGTAAAGAATCCGCCTGCAATGCAGAAGACCTAGGTTCAATCCCTGGGTTGGGAAGATCCCCTGGAGAATGGAAAAGCTACTCTCTCCAGTATTCTTGCCTGGAGAATTCCATGGACTATATAGCCCATGGGGGTCACAAAGAGTCAGAGATGACTGAGCAACTTTCACTTTCAGAAAACCACCGAGGACTTTACCTCAAACCTACCCACTTCTCTTTCACACCCGAATTTTGTTAGTTTTATTATAAATTTTTCTTTCTACTAGTGACTCTCATTTTAAATTTCTTTGCATGAATTTTAATTACTTAAGGAATATATCTCCTCCTTAAAAATCTAAAATAGTACAGGTAAGACTGTTATCTTCTTTACTCTCTTTCAACGTGCACAAATAACTGAATATATATAAGGCTGTGATTCAGCAAACAAAGAAATTTCTCATTGGTCAAGTGTCTCTAGTAATCATGTATTTGTCGTTTTTAGTCACTAAGTCGTGTCCGACTCTTTTGCAACCCCATGGGCTGGTAGCCTGCCAGGTTCCTCGGTCCGTGGGATTTCCGAGGCAAGAATACTGGAGTGGGCTGCTATTGCCTTCTCCAGGGGATCTTCCCAGGGATCAAACCCACGTTTCTTGCATTACAGGTAGATTCTTTAACACTGAGCCACTAGGGAAGCCTGTATCAGGTATCCCCACAAAATACAATTGTATGTGACATATACAGCTTATATATGAAGTTGAGAGAAGTCACACCTAGCATTTACTTTTTTTAAAAAATTGGGGTATAGCTGATTTATATATTGTTAGTTTGTGTTGTATAATGAAGTGAATCAGCTGTATACATACATATATCCCCTCCCTTGTGGACCTCTCTCCTTCCCCCTCCCATCCGATCCATCTAGGTCACCACAGAGCACGGAGCTGAGCTTCATGTAGAGTATACAGTAGGTTCCACTGTTTTACACATGGCAGCGTACGTATGTCAATGCCAATGTCCCAGTTCATCCCACCCCCAAGCCCCATGTGTGCACATCTGTTCTCTATGTTTGCATCTCTATTCCTGCCCTGCAAATAGGTTCATCTGTACCATCTTCCTGGTTTCCACATATATGTATTAATATTTGATATTTATTTTCCTCTTTCTGACTGACTTCACTCTCTTCAATAAGTTGTACTAGGAAAACTGGAGAGCTACATGCAAAAGGATGATATTAGAACATTCTCTAACCCCATACACAAAAGTAAACTAAAATGGATTAAAGACATAAATGTAAGGCTGGACAATATAAAACTTGTAGATGAAGACATAGGAAGAATGCTCTTTGACATAAATCACAGCAGGATGTTTTTTGGCCCATTTACTTTTAACATGCTACTTAAAAGTTCACTTCAGTTTAAGAGGATGAAAATAGAAACTGTCTCAAAACTACAGTGATCCTATAGTAAGAAAAATTCCATAGCATTTTTATATTATTACTCATTCATTCTTAATTTATTCACTCATTAAATTATTCCTTCAGAGTCAGATATTATGGATACTTGGGCTTCCCAGTTGGCTCAGTGGTAAAGAATCCAGCTGCCAATGCACGAGACACAGAGACATAGGTTCAGTACATGAGTCAGGAAGATACCTTGGAGGAGGAAACAGCAACCCACTCCAGTATTCTTGCCTGGAGAATCCCATGGACAGAGGAGCCTGGCTACAGCCCATGGATTGCAAAGAACTGAGCACACCCTCAAGCACATTATGGGTACTCAAAAGATTAACAGCCAGATATTATTCTAAAGATTTCAAAGGGTAGTAAAGAGAGCAGTGGTTCAATTCAGTTCAGTCACTCAGTCGTGTCAGCCTCTTTGCGACCTCCATGGACTACAGCACGCCAGGCCTCCCTATCCATCGGCAGCTCCTGGAGTTCACACAGACTTATGTCCATCGAGTCAGTGATGCCATCCAGCCATCTCATCCTCTGTTGTCCCCTTCTCCTCCTGCCCCCAATCCCTCCCAGCATCAGGGTCTTTTCCAATGAGTCAACTCTTCGCATGAGGTGGCCAAAGTATTGGAGCTTCAGCTTCAGCATCAGTCCTTCCAATGAATATTTGGGACTGATTTTCCTTTAGGATGGACTGGTTGGATCTCCTTGCAGTCCAAGGAACTCTCAAGAGTCTTCTCCATCACCACAGTTCAAAAGCATCAATTCTTCGGTGCTCAGCTTTCTTCACAGTCCAACTCTCACATCTATACATGACCACTGGAAAAACCATATCCTTGACTAGATGGACCTTTGTCGGCAAAGTAGTATCTTTGCTTTTTAATATGATGTCCAGGTTGGACATCATTTTTTCTTCCAAGGAGCAAGTTTCTTTTAATTCATGGCTGCAGTTACCATCTGCAGTGCTTTTCGAGCCCCCAAAAAGTCTGTCACTGTTTCCACGGTTTTCTTATCTATTTGCCATGAAATGATGGGACTGGATGCCATGATCTTACTTTTCTGAATGTTGAGTTTTAAGCCAACTTTTTTACTCTCCTCTTTCACTTTCATCAAGAGGCTCTTTAGTTCTTCTCTACTTTCTGCCATAAGAGCAGTGGTTAGTCTCCAGTTATTGATTTTTAAGCCAATATGAGGTCATTCAAACTAAGTATTAAATCTCTTTTCCAATTGTTGCCTTTGGTAACAACAGAGCCCCCTATTTGGAGGGTGTGGGTATAATATATGCTTCTCTACAGTTTCCTTTACATCTCTAATGCTTCTGCAACCCCCTTTTCATATCTGGTTTATTGTTTCTACTTAATTCTTACACCAAGAAATGTATTTACACAAAAGATCTTCGTTAACTTCATTAACAAAGCCATGCTTCCTTTTACAAGGTTGCTAAACCCTACTTTTCACATTTTTCATTATTATTTTGAGAAAAAGTTAGAATTCTAGTAAAGGTCATAATTTACATAAACTTAATAAAATGTGACCTGACCCTTGGGTTGACTTAATGTAAACCTCCTTAAGAATCTCTTTAATTCTAGAATATTAAGCCTAATTAACCCAAACAAAATTTGACACTCTGACTATGATACTGAATATAGTTCTCTACAGTGTTTAAGTTTGGAGGGTCAATCTACAACATTAAGCCAACACTAGCAATTACTCATGCCAGAATCTTCAATAATTTCATCTCTGAAAATAGTAGGCAGAAAGTATTCATGATTCTTTTTTGAAGGAATGGATAGGAGCTGGGCCAGGTCACAGGAAACCAACTTTGGTCAAGACTCCAGTTCAATAAGGGATTTTGGATTTCTGGGCCCAGTTATCTCATTTGTAGGGTAAGATGCTCAGATACGTGCAGTTGTAACCTATTTTATGTATACTTCCTGTATATTGATGAGGAGAAGAAATCAATTATTCAATTATTATTATTCACTGGGAACATAATGTTAAAATATTATGGTGTGTCAGACTAGCTCATAGGAGAGTAAGATATATATGGAGATCAGAGAAGTTATCACAGAAGATACTATGAAGGATGGGGAGAAGGGCATAGAAATAAATTTGGAATCGAAGCAGATGACATCAGCTTAAGACAAGAAAATCACACAGAGAATGTCATGGAGTGTGAACAAAGACCAATCCAGAGGCTGTTTAGATAAAACATATGTTTTCCTAGGCATTAATTTTAAACATTGTACTTTTTTTTTCTTTTTGGGTAACAGAATCCTTCTTTCAAATGATACCTCACATAATAATTCATTATTATGTAAAAACATTAAATAAAATTATAGTAATTAAATATCAATTTTAAGAAAAAGTTCTTTAAATTTATTTTACCATCATTAATAGCAATAAGAAATATATTTTTAAAAATCAATAATCTGGAAGTTAGATTTAGTATCAAAATAAATCTTAATGGCTAATATATTTTTAAATGATTAGGTTTTAATAAGATTGCATATGAGAAAACAAAGGTCTTCTATATACTTAGGTACCATTTCTGATGCTCTTAATTCCATTCTAAGATCCTGATTTTTCCTTCATGCATTGTACCTTTTATCACTAGATACTATATTTGGGTATTTTTTATATTTGTCATTAATCATTTTAAAAAGTGTCACATTTTCCTCTGTCTCTTTAACCATATGAAGTCTATTTTTAATAGCTGTTCTTATGGACTGAATATTTTTTCCTCCCCCTCTATCCTATATATTGAAATCCTAACCTCCTAGTATGATAGTATAAAAGATGAGGCTTTTGAAAGGACATTAGGTCATGGAAGGAACTCTCAAGTATGGAATCAATGTCCTTATAAGAAGAGACAGGAGAAATTTCTCTTTCTGCTGTTTCTATCTGCTGTGTAAGCATGTAAAGAGAAGATGAACATTTGCAAACCAGAAAAGAGTGCCCTAACGAGTATCTGCTGCTGCCTTGCCCTAGGAATCCCCAGCTGCTAAAAGTGTGTTTCATTGCAATGCCAAAGAATGCTCAAACTACCACACAATTACACTCATCTAACACGCTAGCAAAGTAATGCTCAAAATCCTCCAAGCCAGGCTTCAACAGTACATGAACCGTGAACTTCTAGATGTTCAAGCTGGATTTAGAAAAGGCAGAGGAACTAGAGATCAAATTGTCAACACCGTGGGATCATTGAATAAGCAAGAAAATTCCACAGAAACATCTACTTCTGCTCTACTGACTATGACAAAGCCTTTGGCTCTGTAGATTACAACAAACTACGGAAAATTCTTGAAGAGATGGGACTACCAGACCACCTTACCTACCTCCTGAGAAATCTGTATGCAGGTTAAGAAGCAACGGTTAGAAGTGGACATGGAACTACAGACTGGTTCCAAATTGGGAAAGGAGTACATCAAGGTTGTATATTGTAAATAAATTGTCACCCAATTTATTTAACTTATATGCAGAGTGCATCATGAGAAATCCCAGGCTGGATAAAGCACAAGCTGGAATCAAGATTGACAGGAAAAATTTCAATAACCTCAGATACACAGATGATACCACTTTTATGGCAGAAAGTGAAGAGGAACTGAAGAGCCTCTTGATTAAAGTGAAAGAAGAGAGTGAAAAAGCTTGCTTAATTCAACATTCAAAAAATGAAGATCATGGCATCCAGTCCCATCACTTCATGGCAAATAGATAGGGAAACAATGGAAACGGTGAAAAACTTTATTTTCTTGGGCTCCAAAATCACTGCAGATGGTGACTGCAGCCATGAAATTTAAAAAAAAAAAAGAAGAAGAAAAAAAAACACTTGCTCCTTGAATGAAAAGCTATGACCAACTTAAACAGCATAAGAGCAGAGACATTACTTTGCCAACAAAGGTCTGTCTAGTAAAAGCTATGTTTTTTCCAGTAGTTATGTGTGGATGAGACAGTTGGACCATAAAGCTGAGCACCAAAGAATTGATGCCTTTGAACTGTGTTGTTGGAGGAGACTCTTAAGAGTCCCTTGGACTGCAAGGAGATCCCACCAGTCCACCCTAAAGGAAAATCAGTCCTAAATATTCATTGGAAGGACTGATGTTGAAGCTGAAACTCCAATACTTTGGCCACCTGATGCAAAAAAGCCTGGCTCATCTGAAAAGTCCCTGATGCTGGGAAAGATTGAAGGCAGGAGGGGAAGGAGACGACAGAGGATCAGATGGTTGGATGGCATCACCACCTAAATGGACATAAGTTTGAGCAAGCTCTGGGAGTTGGTGATGGACAGGAAAGCCTGGAGTGCTGTGGTCCATGGGGTCACAAGAGTCAGACACGATTGAGTAAGTGTACTGAACTGAAAATTGTGAGAAATAAATGCTTTCTGTTTAAGCCACCCAGTCTTTGGTATTCTGATATAGCTGGCTAAACTGGCTAAGAGTGTTGTTTTAATGTCCTCATTTTCAATTCTGTCTTTTTTTTTGTCATCTCTGAGTCTGTTTCTGTTGATTGATTCTTCCTTTGAATATAGGGTCCATGTCCTACTTATTTGCATGACTAACAGCTTTTTATTTAATATTTGACATACAATTTTATATTGTTGGTGGCGGCTGGATTTGTTGTAACCCTTTAAATAACTATTGAGCTTCCCTGGTAGCTCAGCTGGTTAAGAATCCACCTGCAAGTCAGGAGACCCAGGTTTGATTCCTGGTCAGGAAGATCCAATGGAGAAGATAGGCTACCCAGTCCAGTATTCTTGGGCTTCACTGATGGCTCAGCTTGTAAAGAATCCACCCACAATCCAGGGATACCTGGGTTTGATCCTTGGGTTGGGAAGATATCCTGGAGAAGGGAACAGCTTACTACCCACTCCAGTATTCCTGCCTGGAGAATTCCATTGACTGTTGCAAAGGGTCAGACATGACTGAGCGACTTTCACTTAAATAACTATTAGGGTTTGTTCTGATATTCTGCCAAGGTGCTTAGAATCAGTTTCACCCTTTTGAAGTTTTCTTTTAAGTTTTTCTATCATAGGTCCATAATACCCCTCAATCTATAGCTAATATGTCTCTAATACTGCAAGTGCTACTCTTGATGACTCTACCCCCTACCCTGTGCATTAGGAGTTTGGCCCATTTTGGATTACTGGAACACAAACCATTTCCACCCTGCTGTGATCCCTGGAGTTTAATCTTTCTAATTTTTTCTGGTCATTGTTTTCCTATTTTCAGTAGTTACCTCACATGAAAGTGCAAATAAGTACTTGACAGAAAAACTCAAAGGGACTCTTCTGGAGACCTTCGGAGTATGTCTCTCTCCTTCAATCTTTCTGAATAATATTTTATACTGCAAATTCTAGCCCCGTTTGAATGATGAACTCTGGACTACTCAACTTGGAGAAACTGCCAGTCTCTTAATGGGTTCTCCCGTCCAATAATATGGCTGGGAACTCTCTCAAAACAGTGAGCTGATACGTCTAGGGTTCCTCTCATTTGCTCCTTTTCTCAGGGATTACTGTACTCAGCTGCCTATTGTCCACTGTCTAACAAAATCATTGCTTCATATATTTTGTTGAGGTTTCTAGTCACTTAAGGTGAGATGGTAATTTTTATCCCTGCTATTCTATCATGGCTGGTTTGCAGAAATCCCTGATGTATTTCTGCATTTGTTTTACTGAGAGAAGTGACAGAGAGAGGGAAGAAGGTAAAGAAGGGGTGGGGGAGAGGGAGGGAGAAAGAGAGAGAGTAAAGAAAGTTAATTATGAATCACAAATAACTATAGTTATAAAGCAGGTAATCCTGATTGACCTGAAAATTATAGGATTTTCTTAAATTAAAATGATCAAGAACTTTTTATTTTTAGTAGATCATTTAAAGTTAAATCACTAAAATATCTAACTGCTCACATTTCTTTTACTAAATATAAACATCATATAGTTGTTAAACAGAATACAATGTCTGCATCAAAATATTCTCAGAATACAGCATATTACTTTTAAGTGCCATTGTGCAAATTTCTGTGATTCTATGGGGTGAGAACATGCCATTCTATCTGACATTTCATTGACCATGGCTTATATGTGGACAAGCTGAATATTCATTAAATTTAAATGAGTGGCTGTGCATACATCTGAATTTAAGGAATAACAGATGGAGGAAGAGAGGGAGAGAGAAGAAGATTAGTGGGAGAAGAATGAAAAATATAATATTGACAATTCTTTAAAAAGTTCAGATTGCAAAATTCTCAGGGTGTATTTAGAAGAACTTCAAATATATCTATAGAGGGAGCCAAGGATTATAGAGTTCTGAATTATATTTGCAAAACACTTGTTGAAGATAAAATTTTTTCCATTTAAATAGCTAATATAAAATTTTTGAAGTTATTTTTTAAAAACTTCACATAAAAATGAATGAAATAATATAATTTGCAGTAACATGGATGGACCTAGAGATTATCATACCAAGTGAAGTAAGTCAGAAAGAGAAAGACAAACACCTTATGATATCACTTGTGTGTGGAATCTAAACTATGATACAAATGAACTTATTTACAAAATAGAAAATAGAAAAGAAGGTGAGGGAGGGATAAATTAGGAATTCAGACTTAAACTACTGTATATAAAACAAATATCAAGGTCCTAGCATATAGCACAGGAAACCATATTCAAATCCTACAATAAACCATAATGAGAAAATATTTGAAAAAGAATATACATTATTTGGGGGGGGGGTTGTACACCAGAAACTAACACAACATTGTAAATCAACTATACTTCAACTTGAAAAATTCACCTCAAAACAGAATTTCAAAATGATTTATACAGAAGGATAATGCAGAGAAGTAATGGAAAATTAGTAGGGAAGAAAGGGAAGAGTCATCACCTGGTCCTTGAAAACCTGAATACAGGGTTTGGACTCATTCTCTAAGCCAGTGATGTCCAACATGAGGTGTGTCCCATTTACAAATAATGAACCATGAGGAAGCAAATATAAAAACAGTTTTTCCTTTTTTAAATTTATTTAAATATTTTAATTAATTTTTAAAATTAATTTATTTTTAATTAATTTATTTTTTTGGAGGCTAATTACTTTACAATATTGTAGCGGTTTTTGCCATACATTGACATAAGATTTTTATAATGTTGTATTGGGTTCTGCCATACAATTATGCAAATCAGCCATAATTATGTATACATCCTCTCCTTCCCTAGCTTCCCTCCCCTCCCCTCATCCCATCCCTCCAGATCATCACAAAGAACCAGACTGGGCTCCCCATACTAGACAGTAACTTCTCACCAGCTATCCACCTTGTATCTAACAGTGTATATCAGTTGATGCTACTCTCTCCAGTCATCCCACATTCTCACTTCCCCACTATAAGTCCATTCTCTACATCTGTGTTTTATATTCTCCAAAACATAAAAATCATAGGATAAAACTTCCAATACTGTGTGCATATCTAGTAGCTACATGAGTATGATAGAGATATAAATATGCATATGAGTATATGTTAATTATTTTCCTAAACAAAATTGTATAATTAACAATTCTGGAGATTATTGTTCTAAGCAAATGGGGCAGAGACACTAGGAACTTCTTAAAGAAGTAACAGGACCAGAGTGGTGATTTATGAAGACCATCCCAGTGTCTTTGTGTAGAGTTGTCCCAAGTATCAGTATCCCAGGGAGATAGAATGAGTCCATCTTTGGAAGTCTTATCCTTCACTAATAGTCTTTCTTATCTCTACTAATGCAAAACAATTATTCTGTACTAAGTGGCCATTTGAGATCACTTTAAAGGGTGAATAACTTGGAATATTATATTGTTAGTGCAAAATACCCAAGAACAGACATTTACACAGGCAGTGAGGGAGACCCGGGTTTGATCCTTGGGTCAGGAAGATCCCCTGGAGAAGGAAATGGCAACCCAATCCAGTATTCTTGCCTGGAAAATCTCATGGTCGGAGGAGCTTACAATCCTACAATCTGTGGGGTTTCAAAGAGTCAGACCTGAGTGAGCAACTTTACTTTCTTAGAACTTGGCCCTGAGAATTCCAGAGGATAATTAGGCATTTGCTTGTGGAAGAAACTACCAACTACTTTTTGCGCTTCATTCTGGGTAGAACGGAAGGAGGCAGGGTTCTTCAGCTTCTGAAAATGCAGCCTGAAGGCACAGTGTTACAGAGATTTAACTAGCTTTCTTTTTGGATGGATTTTATCCTGCCTGAAGGCACTATAAGGTATAGTGTGAAAGGAAGGGCAGTGTGTGTGTGTATTTTATCCTGCTTGAAGGCACTATAAGGTATAGTGTAAAAGGAAGGGGTGCGTGTGTGTGTGTGTGTGTGTGAGAGAGAGAGAGAGAATTAAAGTTACTTTGGTGAAGAAGAATCTTAATTAGCAAGCCTGAAAAGACTTTAAATATCAAGAAATAAATGAATCAGCATTTTGATGCTGCTAAAAGGGGATAAATGTAAATACAAAGACCATAAATCAAAGTTATCCTTTATTTTTTAGGTGCTAGCTACAATTAAGACATACTATTTTAAGAATGTGTTATGAAATTAAAAACTAAATATATATATATTTAAATGTATATAAATTTTAAAATGTAATATTTTCAATTATTTTAATTGAAAGATTTCATTAAAAATTCTTTTTTAATGAAATCTTTAATAATTATGTTTTGAAACTTAAGTAGTGGCAGTATACATTTATATAATATATAATAATTAGAGGCCTGTGCTGTCCAGGATTACATCTAGCCATAGGTGGCTATTTAAAATTATATTTAAAATAATTAAAATTATATAATATTAGAAATTTAATTTTTCTCTAATACTGGCCACATTTTAGGTATGGACAAGTGCTACTGTTTTTGACAGCTCCATCACAGAATTGGTGTAGACTATTACATTTAAAATAAATCTGAAAACAATTGAAGAAATCACGATAATAAAACACTGAAGATATTTTTTCTGTATTTACATTTGTGTGTGGAATACATAACTGATAACTATTTCAGTATTTTAAAAAGGCTACTAAATTATTTTTTTTTAATTTTAGGGATGCTGAAGTGAAACCATTTTGATAGGCATTTTATACACAAAAATGGAGCTGTAGCTAGTAACAAGTGATTGTCATCCATGTGATTAATTCACAATGCGTACCACTTACAATTAGGGAATCGCTACAATGGTCTGTTATCATTCCTTCAATTAAACAGGGAAATAATATATTTTACAAGAATAAAAATTAATATGCATTTGGCAATCTATGAAATTAACTCATAATCATTGTGAATTTCTCAATTAAAGCCTTAAACCCTTGCCTTACTCAGAATAACATTAACAGAATTTTTGAAATGAAAGTATAAAGTTGATCTTTTAAAACACATCTGCACTAAGTTTGATAAGTAATTATTATAATTAGTGCTTTTGGTGAATATTTTATTAGATGAATTCAGTTTGCTTCTTAATAAAAGAAACGTATCTAAGATGGGTAGATTTCATAATAATCAAAGTTTAAACTTATAAAATCTAAGGTACGACCGAAAGAATCACAGGATTTGATTTAGGAAGGAGCTATCAGCAGTTTAGTCCTAGTGTGCTATAGGTGTAATTTCATTCTATGTTAAAGCTCTAGTGTACTTAGGTATAATTTAATCCAAACACAAATTTACAGATGAAGTGATGAAAATGCAAATACGTATGTGTAAATTAAGAGACAGGTCCAAAATAGAGCCCAGTTTTCCAGAGTACCAAGGCAAGAGCATACCTCTTTTTGTATTCATGTCAAAGAGGCATGAAAAAAAGGGACATTAGCTTAGCAAAAGCAAATAGAATCCAATGCCTTATCTTATCATTAACCATTTGAATAAGGAACATGATAACTTCCAAGGTTACACATAATTCATATCTGACATTCACGAGGATAGGAATAAATGTCCATTAAACTGCACATAAATCATGATAGAATAATTCCTTTAGACATTAACAATTAGAGTGGTAGTCAAAATGAAAACGATAAATCCAAAGTCTTGACTTAGCATACCAGGCCCTGATTGATCTGGATCCAACTGAAATTCTATCACTTGCAATAGTAACACATAGCTTTGCTTTATTTAGTCAGTAAAATTTCAATCCAACACACATACTACAGCTGTCTACTCTTTATCTCTAATTATTCCAGACATTAAGGTTCACTCCAGAAACGAGGCAGTTTTTACTATCTACAAGGAATGGAGAAAGATGGGAAAGCAAATCTTTCTCAATTACTTGAAGATATTAATATTGTAATAAAAGAAAATAAAAAATTGGAAAAAAGGTATTAAGATCTCTGACAAACACCCATGCTATGAAATACTTAAAATGGGGTCAATTCATGCTTTAAGGAGATAATCCATGATTTGAGTTTCTAATTGCCATTTCCACATTTTTTATTTTCTAGTTTCTTCAAATTTTAACATATGTAACTGAATAAATAACCTATTTTATTAAAAATCTGAATTTCTCCTTGTACTCTGTTGAACAAGCTAGACATCTAGGGTTATCCTTGATTCCTTCTCTTACATATGCTACTTCTATTCAGCTACCAAATAGAATACTTCCAATTTAATCTCCCAAGGGTCTTTCAGGTCCATGCTTTCGGTGTCCATCTTCACTTTCACTAATCTTGTTCAGGCCCCTATCATCTTTCCCTTGGATATCTTCAGTTATCTGCTAGCAGCCCTCTCTTATTTCAGTGTTATCTCTCCTCCATCCACTTTATGAAGACAGAGGAGCATTTTAAAAGGCACATATGAACATGTCACCCTCTTGCTTAAAATTTTTTTTTAAGTTAACAATAGTTTAATTTAAATGGAAAATATGCTTGTCATATTATTATTTCCAACATTGCTCTGAGTACACAGATTTTCCAGACAAAACTTGGGGGGAAAAATGAACCTAATTTTTTTTTTTACTCTGTATAACCAAATATAACCCTTTTTATACCTCCTTCCTAAAAGAAATGGGGAAGAAAACAAAACAAAACATTTAATGCAATCACAGTTTTACAGCTTTTAAAATATTAAATGGAAAGTGTTCTCCTGGCTTATCAAGCAAATCTTTTAAAAGTTCTTCACTGCCCTGAATAATATGAGCTGATCTTTTTACCTCATCTCAGGAACACGTTTATGATACAGCAATGTGGCACTTCTTTCAGTTTCTCCAACCTACTTGGCTTGAAATCTCACCATCACCTTTTTTCCCTTTGATAGAAAGCTT
This sequence comes from Ovis canadensis, assembly GCF_042477335.2. NCBI lineage: Eukaryota > Metazoa > Chordata > Mammalia > Artiodactyla > Bovidae > Ovis > Ovis canadensis. The sequence goes on from NC_091249.1 coordinate 104,567,031, forward strand.
CTATTCAACTCTCAAGATTCAACTTAAATGTCACCTCCACCAGTAAGTACTCCCAAACCCTTCAAATCTAGGTAGGTGCTCCTTTAGTTTTCTTGACTTCGTTTTTCACAGCATTCATCACATATTTTGAAATGACTAGGAGCAGTGAAGCAGGACCTAACATATTGTTATCTGTGGTATTCTCTGCTCCTGGCCTATAGAATAGGCTCAGTAATTATTAAATGGAAATTTTAATTTCTGGGACACATTTTTTCTATCTTAAGATGAATCAGTTAGTGTAATAGATTCACTTTAAATACTCTTTCAGTTTTAAACTTCTCTGATTCTAAGATTATAGATACCTTAGGTTCCTAAACTGAATAGACAATTCTTGGTTTCACAGATTGCTACTGTACTGTTTCTTTTATACATTAGATGTCAGTGTTCATTTTTTTATTCATCTCTGTGTTCCCAGTCCCTTGCTATCCATATTCAGTCTTTATCAGATGAGTAAATATTAAAGTACCAAGTAAGAAATACAGTATTTTCCAAAAATTTATCATTTTAAATTTCTCAAAATTACAATTACAGTTGTCCCTTGATATTTGCAAACCTGACTCATTGGAAAAGATCCTCATGCTGAGAAAGATTGAAGGCAAAAGGAGAAGAGGGACAACAGAGGATGAGATGGTTAGATAACATCACCGACTCAATGGACATGAACTTGAGCAAACTCAGGGAGACAGTAGAGAACAGAGGAGCTCAGCATGGGATCCCATAGGCCGTGGGATCACAGAGAGTCAGACATGACTCAGAGATTGGACAACAAGCAACACCATCCATAGGGTGCTGCTTCCAAGAGTCCCTGCAGATATCAAAATCCATGGATACTCAAGGCCCTTATATACAATAGCATGGTGCACTTGGCCCTCCATTTTCACAGATTCAACCATCTGTGGAGTCGAGCAACTGTGGATGGTCCTAGGTTGGTTGAATCCAGAGATGTGAAGCCCTTGAAGGAGCGTCAATTGTATATTTATTTTAAAAATACGTGTAGGAGTAGACCTTTGCAGTTCAAACCCATATTTTTTTTAGGGGTCAGTTCAATTCAGTCGCTCAGTCGTGTCTGACTCTTTCTGACCCCATGAATCGCAGCATGCCAGGCCTCCCTGTCCATCACCATCTCCGGGAGTTCACCCAGACTCGCATTCATCGATGCCATCCAGCCATCTCATCCTCTGTCGTCCCCTTCTCCTCCTGCCCCCAGTCCCTCCCAGCATCAAAGTCTTTTCCAATCAGTCAACTCTTCGCATGAGGTGGCCAAAGTACTGGAGTTTCAGCTTTAGCATCATTCCTTCCAAAGAAATCCCAGGGTTGATCTCCTTCAGAATGGACTGGTTGGATCTCCTTGCAGCCTAAGGAACTCTCAAGAGTCTTCTCCAACACCACAGTTCAAAAGCATCAATTCTTTGGCACTCAGCCTTCTTCACAGTCCAACTCTCACATCCATACATGACCACAGGAAAAACCATAGCCTTGACTAGACGGACCTTAGTTGGCAAAGTAATGTCTCTGCTTTTGAATATGCTATCCAGGTTGGTCATAACTTTTCTTCCAAGGAGTAAGTGTCTTTTAATTTCATGGCTGCAGTCACCATATGCAGTGATTTTGGAGCCCCCCAAAATAAAGTCTGACACTGTTTCCACTGTTTCCTCATCTATTTCCTATGGAGTGATGGGGCCGGATGCCATGATCTTCATTTTCTGAATGTTGAGCTTTAAGCCAACTCTTTCACTTTCCACTTTCACTTTCAACTTTTAAGTGAAATTTTAATGCATTGTGAAATACTAGATTCAGAAATATCCTAATTTTAACAAGTTTTACATAATTTGTTTAAAGCATGCAATATGGAGCACATTCAAGTTTTGCTAACCTCTTCTTTCCTCTCCCATCTCTACTAGAAACATATTAAAATCTCAGAAAGTAACATTTTATACCTATAGGAGACTCCATGTTTTTATGCTTTCTTTTGAGTAGAAGGGAAATGGTTCTATTTAGCAGACAACAGTGATAGATAAAACTGTGAAAAGTGAAAGTGAAGTTGCTCAGTCATGTCTGACTCTTTGCAACTCCATGGACTGTAGTCCACCAGGCTCCTCAGTCCCTGGAATTCTCCAGCAAGAGTACTGGAGTGGGTTGCCATTTCCTTCTCCAGGGGATCTTCCTGACCCAGGGATCAAACCTGGGTCTCCTGCATTGCAGGCAGATGCTTTACTGTCTGAGCCACTCCCAATTACCTTCCACCCCCAGCTGCTATTCATGGATGAGGCTGAAATCTCCCTCTATTGCAAAATCAGGAAAGAAACAGACACATCCCCCAAAGAAAGCTCACATTTCCACATAGTCACAGTGCCTTCTGTGCATGAAAGAAACAGTCACTCCAGAAAATAAATGAAAAGACCTATTAACTGCGTGTTCTAAGAAGTTAGTACACTGGATGAAATTGGGGCTTTGTCAGAGCAGGGAGTAAAAATAAGTTGATGTTAAGTATCAAGTGGACTAGAAGGGAGGAAGTAGGAATGTGACAAGAAAAAAAATATGATTTTTTGTTCTATTGAGCATATATACCTCATATATGAAATCATCTGATATACACAGATGTTTATTTGTAAATACAGTCAATTATATTTTGTCCCAGGATACAATTTTTTGTTCCCTTTCAAATTGTATTTGTATATATTTGGCTAGGCTAAGTACTAAACTTACATTCTGCTAAAAGAAAATACAAATTTAATGGTATAGTGTTATAGATTGAGAGCAATCCAGAAACTTAGAATCATGTCTCTTCCTAGATATCTTGAAATGTTCTTTCTCTGTACACTACATGCATCTGTCCTGGCTTTGCTATCAACTTGCAGTAGCATATGGGAGAATCATATAAGTTCCTTAGATCCCATATATAAAATGAAGTACTTCATCATTTCACTTATAAAGTCCTCTGTGCATACACCTGATAAATTTATCATGCCCATAGGATGTGATGTGCTCATGATAGAGATGTGAAATTAGCCTCATATATCCTGACATGTTTATAGTATCAACCTTTAAGTACATGTCTGTGTATTTATTCTTGTAGCAACAGTAGCAGAGTATCCATGTCTTTCAAATAAAGATGTTCTTGCATTACAAAAAGGTTTGAAGCCAACAAGTTAAATAAAACTAATGATCTGGTAACTGTATTCAACATAAAATTAAAATAAATGCTACAAAATTATAAGGGGTGGTTCACATGTTTCTTTCCTTGCCAAACAAATCAGTCTTTAAATAGGCCTGCTTAAAAGTCTGAATATTTTTTTCTAGTACACTCATTAGTTATGATTATCACAGTATCATACATTTAACTATGTGTTAAATTTATCAATAGATTAATGGCAGGATAATTACTTTTACCCTAATGAGAGCAAGTTTTATTTTCTTTTTTTTCAAATTCTCCCAAACTGCAGTTTCAAAATGTTTTGCTTATTGATCAGATCAAAAGAATATATCTCATTGATCATGGACTCTGATCAGAGTGTGCTTACATGTTAGTTATTTCCTGTGAATCCTTGATATTTTTTCTGCGTTAGGACTGGATCAATGAGTACTTGTATTGCCAGAGTCTCTCTTTGAATAGCTCAATTATTCTTATATGTGTTTTATCCTAAGATGCCAAATTGTTAAATATAACATTCATTTATTAATGACATCTCTGGAGAAAAGAGACACTACTTTAATAAAGCAAGCATGTACATTGATTCTAATAAGCACTAAAATGTATAATATATGAAAATATAGAAGGAAAAACTGGATTAGGAAAAATGATAATATGTATATTTATTACTATATGTGCATATGAAATATTTTATCTGTATATAAACACACACATTTTCTTTATGCACTCAAATGCAACATATTACTTTATGGCTGTAGGAACTAATGCCTAAAGTAACTAAACTATGGAAAGGAGTACAACAGAGTGAATTTAAGGAAAAGAAACTTTGAGTTCCAGATTTTATTCCAAGCCTGCCATTTTTTCCAAATCTATGTGATCTAGGCAAGTTATTTAATTCATCTCATCTAGTTTCCTCATTTGTAAAATTGGAATATTCATAAAACTCCACATAGGACAAAACCAATACCACCATATAGGACTGTTATCAAATAATGGATATTGAGTGCTTAGAATAGGTAATGGTTCATAAAATTGCTCATATAAATAATACAGTTTTAGAATTAGGCCCTTTTTCTTCCTGTTTCAGCTGAGAACTTTGAGATACTAAGTGGCATCTGTTCCAACACTGCAAAGTGAAAATCTGGATCACTTAAGGAAGGCTAAGCAAAAGAAGCAGCCTAGATCCTTAGCTGAGCTGACCACTCACTTCCAACCTCTAGAGAGGTGAAGAGGATTCACAGAGTCATTGGGTATTAGTGGGTCTTTCAAGGAGCTGTCAGTTTGAAATGGTACCCAACTTCACCCCCACCCTTCTTTCATACAAGGAGAGTTTACCTTGTGGTCTCCTGGAGTCTGTGGGGCTCAAAGCTTAGACTTGATCCCGTGTTTTTAAAAAGTGGATATGTGAGAAGTGTGGTTCCCCATGCATGGGAAGAGGATCCAGAGAACCAGGTAGCTTCAGAAGCTTTCTACATTGCTGTTTGATAAAGGAGCAAGGATGTATGAGTGTTTCTCAAGAACCAGAAGTGAGCAAGTGGAACACAGCGGGCTGGAGAACATGAGATGCTATCTGTATTCCACCTGAGAAAGACTACATAGCGGTTTATCAGACTTTAGTGAAGACTATGAGAGAAGGTCCAGAACCAATACAGATCTGTAAGACAACCGCATGGAGAGGCAGTGATTCCCTCCAAAGGAAAGAGGAAACCACTGGATTCCCAAGGGAGAGAGAAAGAGTATAAGTGTGTAGTGGAAGAAAAAAATGTATTGCTTCCATCATGGGGAGCACTGCAGAAAGTTTCAAAGTTTCACTGGTAGTTTCAAAGCCACTCCAAGAAAAGGAGGCAACATGGATCACCCAGCCAAGAAAGAATCGGCTATAAACATTGTTCAGAGCCAGAGGTGGCCAGTTCTCCATGGTGTGTCTGTCCTTACTCACATGCTGTTTCCCCACCCTCCTGACCCTCAAGCTTCCTTTCCCATCACAGCAGATAAGACTCTTGGGTAGGGGGTAGAATCTGACCAGAAGATAGGATAAAGGGAGAAGCTGACTGAAGTTGCTAGCCTTGCCACAGGCTACTAACCTCCAAGGACCCTGGACTAGGTAAGGAAAAGATGCTTTTTAAAATAAAGTTTGGAGGTTTTGAAGATCACCTGGTTTACACCCGTGCTAGCCAATACAGAAGCCACTAGCCATGCTTGACTATGTAAATTTAAAATAAGTAGAATTAAATAAGACTAAAAATTCAGCTCATTGATCATACTCTTCCATATTTCAAGTGCTTGATAACTACATGTGGCTGCTTTACTGGACAGCAGAAATATAGGACATTTCTAGTAGCATTGGCTCTAGCTATTACCAATTTCTGAACTGAGAATTTTGCTTGCTTGTTTGTTGCTAAAAGTCATCAGGAGATTATTTGTTATTACCTGAGTACAAGCAGATAGCCTGACTTCACAGAGAAGAGTGAGATGGCTAGGAATAGAGAAGAGTAGTTGATATTTGGATTGCACACTGAGTTATAGCTCTTCAGTATATCAGTTTTACATGGAGGCAAAACTCTCAGCCCTATTTTAAAGTATCAGTCATCATTTGCAATAATACAAATCAAATGTATTGTCTGTGACTCTATCTCCATTTTTTTTTTCTTTCTTGGAAAACTTTAGGTAAAGTGAGAAAAGAATATTAAAGAGTCAGTAAAGGGATTTGTTGTGTTAGTCACTCATATCCAACTCTTTGCAACTCCATGAACTGTAGCCTGCCAGGCTGCTCCATCCATGAAATTTCCCAGGCAAGAATATTGGAGTGGGTTGTCATTTCATTCTCCTGGGGCTCTTCCTGACCCAGGGATTGAACCCAGGGTCTTCTGCATTGCAGGCAGAGTCTTCACTATCTGAGCCAGCAGGGAAGCCTGTAAAGGAACATTTAAACCAAATAAAATAATGACATTTGTAAGGTTCTGAAATTCATTCTAAATTTTTTAAATGCTTCTGAAAATAAAAGTATTACTTAAATGTTGTAAATATTGTAAAAATGTCATTTTTATAGGACCGAGAATCTGAGAATTTATGTTTTTTTCAACTTTTGTGAATTTAAATTGCTGTGATAATAAAATGTGTAGTCATGATAATTTAGTCATTAATATAAATAATGCAGACACTTAAAAATCTTCTTGGATCCTCATGAGTTCCAATAATCACTATGGTTTTCTTCTTTGCCATGCACCCAACCCAAGACAGAAGGCAAGTAGATTTAGTCTACTTATAAACATATTTGTTCTCTTTTTATCCACTACTTTCTGAAGATTTAATGTGACATATTAAAACATAAAATCATATGAAATACTTCATCATAAACACCAACCCTACAAAAAATTCTTAGCACATTACTCCATGGGGAAATAAGTGTAATCTTTCTGCTGAAAACATATGGCAAATTCACAAATAGTGCTTTTGCAGGTGCTTTAGATGAGAATAATGTTGCTTTTAAATCTCCAGGAAAGTGATAGCATGTTAGTGCTGGAGATGCTAGAGCACTTCAAGTCCACCCCTCACCCTTGACAGATGCAGAAATTGAGGTCCATTGTCATTTGCCTTGGGTAGCAGGTGGACTTTACACATGTTACCAACAGGCGATTTAGAATGGGAAAAACAAAATTCATGCATTGGCCCTGACAAGTATTTGTTGGCAAATTTGGGCAAGGTGCCCAATACGTCCAGACTTCATATTCTTCCTGTGTAAACTGAGAATAATAATAGAACATGTATCTCATAAACTTCTTACAAGATATATTTGTAACATACATAGGTTATTCTAGCCATCATTTTTCTTCTCATTTAGTGCTTTATTCCCTGTCCATCACTAACTCTTGGAGCATACTCAAACTCATGTCCATCGAGTTGGTGATGCCATCCAGCCATCTCATCCTCTGTCATCCTCTTCTCCTCCTGCCCTCAATCTTTCCCAGGATCACAGTCTTTTCAAATGAGTCAGCTCTTCACATCAGGTGGCCAAAGTATTGGAGTTTCAGCTTCAACATCAGTCCTTCCAATGAATACCCGGGACTGATTTCCCGTAGGATGGACTGGATGGCTCTCCTTGCAGTCCAAGGGACTCTCAAGAGTCTTCTCCAACACCACAGTTCAAAAACATCAATTCTTCAGTGCTCGGCTTTCTTTATAGTTCAGCTCTCACATCGATACATGACTACTGGAAAAACCATAGCCTTGACTAGACAGACCTTTGTTGGCAAAGTAATGTCTCTGCATTTGAATATGCTGTCTAGGTTGGTCATAACTTTCCTTCCAAGAAGTGTCTTTGAATTTCATGGCTGCAATCACCATCTGCAGTGATTTTGGAGCTCCCCAAAATAAAGTCAGCCAGTTTCTACTGTTTATCCATCTATTTGTCATGAAGTGTTGGGAACAGATGCCATGATCTTAGTTTTTGGAATGTTGAGCTTTAAGCCAACTTTTTTCACTCTCTTCTTTCATTTTCATCAAGAGGCTTTTTAGTTCCTCTTCACTTTTTGCCATAAGGGTGGTGTCATCTGCATATCTGAGGTTATTGATATTTCTCCTGGCAATCTTGATTCCAGCTTGTACTTCTTCCAGCCCAACGTTTCTCATGACGTACTCTGCATATACGTTAAACAAGCAGGGTGACAATATACAGCCTTGACATACTCCTTTTCCTATTTGGAATGAGTCTTTTGTTCCATGTCCAGTTCTAACTGTTGCTTCCTGACCTGCATACAAATTTCTCAAGAGTCAGGTCAGGTGGTCTGGTATTCCCATCTCCTTCAGAATTTTCTACAATTTATTGTGATCCACACAGTCAAAAGCTTTGGCATAGTCAATAAAGCAGAAATAGATGTTTTTCTGGAACTCTTGCTTTTTTGATGATCCAGCAGATGGCGATTTGATCTCTGGTTCCTCTGCCTTTTCTAAAACCAGCTTGAACATCTGGAAGTTCACAGTTCACGTATTGCTGAAGCCTGGCTTGGAGAATTTTGAGCGTTACTTTACTAGCATGTGAGATGACTGCAATTGTGCAGTAGTTTGAGCATTCTTCGGCATTGCCTTTCTTTGGGATTGGAATGAAAACTGACCTTTTCCAATCCAGTGGCCACTGCTGAGTTTTCCAAAGGGGAAATGTTAAGGGAAATAAATAGATCTCTCTTGTATGTGAAAATAGATCCCACTATATCAAGAGCTCCAAACAGGTAAAACACATTGCCAGAAAATATTCAGTTCAGTTCAGTTGCTCAGTAGTGTCTGACTCTGCGACCCCATGAATCGCATCATGCCAGGCCTCCCTGTCCATCACCAACTCCCAGAGTTCACTCAGACTTACATCCATTGAGTCCGTGATGCCATCCAGCCATCTCATCCTTGGTCGTCCCCTTGTCCTCCTGCCCCCAATCCCTCCCAGCATCAGAGTCTTTTTCAATGAGTCAACTCTTCGCATGAGGTGGCCAAAGTACTGCAGTTTCAGCTTTAGCATCATTCCTTCCAAAGAAATCCCAGGGCTGATCTCCTTCAGAATGGACTGGTTGGATCTCCTTGCAGTCCAAGGGACTCTCAAGAGTCTTCTCCAACACCACAGTGCAAAAGGATCAATTCTTCAGCACTCAGCTTTCTTCACAGTCCAACTCTCACATCCATGCCTGAACACTGGAAAAAACACACCCTTAAATAGATGGACTTTTGTTGGCAAAGTAATGTCTCTGCTTTTGAATATACTATCTAGGTTAGTCATAACTTTTCTTTCAAGGAGTAAGTGTCTTTTAATTTCATGGCTGCAATCACCATCTGCAGTGATTTTGGAGCCCAAAAAAATAAAGTCTGACACTGTCTCCACTGTTTCCCCATCTATTTCCCATGAGGTTATGGGACCGGATGCCATGATCTTTGTTTTCTGAATGTTGAGCATTAAGCCAACTTTTTCACTCTCCTCTTTCACTTTCATCAAGAGGCTTTTTAGTTCCTCTTCACTTTCTGCCATAAGGGTGGTGTCATCTGCATCTCTGAGGTTATTGATATTTCTCCTGGCAATCTTGATTCCAGCTTGTGCTTCTTCCAGTCCAGCATTTCTCATGATGTACTCTGCATATAATTTAAATATGCAGGGTGACAATATACAGCCTTGATGCACTCCTTTTCCTATTTGGAACCAGATATAATTCTTTCTGTAACATTAGGCCCCCTGATACTCATTTGCACCCAAATTTCTAAAAGAAAAAGTATAACAGAATTTATGAAACATAATCAGGGCTTTGGAAGACATATTATGTTAAAGATAAATGTTTCTATATTTTATAGTTATCAGCAAAACTCAACAATGTCCATGTTAAGAAAGGCAACAACTTACTGACCTCCCTGGTACGTCTTTGTCACCAACTTTCAGAGAGCTTGGTATCAGAAAGACTTGGAAGACACTTGCCCTATATGGTTGTACTGTATTCCTTGGGTGACTTTACTCAAAAATCTCACCTCTTGGCTTCTTGACAAGCTGCCCTTTAATAATATTTTCCCATGTTGCTAATTCAGATGCTCTCAAGATCCCTCTCAAGATCATCGCTTAGATTTGTCATTAGCAGCAATTTGCCAGACCTCAAAATTTCCATTTCTATCATCTACTGATACCACCCCTTACCTTTTCATGTTTTATAACTCAACTGCAACAAATCAAGGTCTCCACTGAAGTGAAAGTAAGCCAATCTTCTCTTCCACTTTTACTTTGAGTGCCATCCCCTATTTGCTCTTTCATTTTTTTTCTCTCTCGGCATCATTATCTATCAACAGCTATAGCAGCTACATGTATTTATTGGAAATATATGCTCTAATGTTGCCTGTGCTTAAAACTGTCCCCTCATTTTTCTGTTTCCCTTTTAATGAATATTCTATTTCCTACTAATTAGTCAGTCCTCACAGTCGCTTCTGTTTGTTCTTCCTATCACTGTAAAACTGCATTGTCAAAATCACCAATAACCTTCATCACACCAAATCCAATGGATAGTTCTACTCTCTCATTTTTTCTTGAGAGTTGAGACTTGCTCTGCTTGGCTTCTCTCCCATCCATTGGCTTCACTGTCCTACCACTCTCCTGATTTTTCTTCCCACTACACTGCTTTCTTCCATTTCCTTTGCTTACTCTCCCTTTCTACCCATCTCTACTTGGAATCTCTTTTGTTCTTTATCTATACCCTCTCTTTAAATAATCTCAAGTGCCTGTAAATTTTAATTGCCTCTTATATGCTGATGACTATCAACTCCATCTCCAGTATCTCTCCTGAGTTCCAGTTAATGGATCCCACTGCATATATAACTTTAAGGTTGGATGTCTAATAGTAAGTTCTCCTCAAAGCAGGCCCCTTTCATACTCTTCTCCCTATTAGAAAAAGGCACTAACTTCTAATGCATTTTTTTAAGAAAAACTCCAAGGAACTATGATCAAACAGCCTCTAGAATGAAAGCCACAAAAAGAGAAAGCTAACCAAATTATCACAAAGATCACAGCCTCGTGTTACTCAATGAAACCATGACCCATGTCGTGCAGGGCCACCCAAGATGGATAGGTCATGGTGGATTGTTCTGACATAATATGGTCTGTGGAGGAGGGAATGTCAAACAACTTCAGTATTCTTGATGTGAGAACTCCATGAATGAAGTTGAAAAGGCAAAAATTTATGACACTGAAAGATGTCATAAACCCTACAGGTGGGTAGGTGCCCAATATACTACTGGAGAAGAATGGGTAGCTCCAGAAAGAATGAAGAGGCTGGGCCAAAGAAGAAACGAGACTCAGTTACAGATGTATCTGGTGGTGAAAGTAAAAACTGATGTTTTAAAGAACAATATTGCATAGGAATTTGGAATGTTAGGTCCATGAATCAAGGTGAATTGAACATGGTCAAGCAAGGGATGGCAAGAATGAACATGAACATCTTAGGAGTCAGTGAATTAAAATGGATCAGTTCAGTTTAGTTGCTCAGTCGTGTCTGACTCACTGTGACCCCATGAACTGCAGCATGCCAGGCCTCTCTGTCCATTACCAACTCCTGGAGTTTACACAAACTCATGTCCATCGAGTTGGTGATGCCATCCAGCCATCTCATCCTCTGTCATCCCCTTCTCCTCCTGCCCCCAATCCTTCCCAGCATCAGGGTCTTTTCCAATGAGTCAACTGTTCGCATGAAGTGGCCAAAGTATTGTAGTTTCAGCTTCAGTATCAGTCCTTCCAATGAACACCCAGGACTGATCTCCTTTCAGATGGACTGGTTGGATCTCCTTGCAATCCAAGGAGACTCTCAAGAGTCTTCTCCAACACCACAGTTCAAAAGTATCAAATCTTCGGTGCTCATCTTTCTGTGGGCAAGAATCCCTCAGAAGAAAGAGAGTAGCCCTCATAGTCAACAAGAGTCCAAAATGCAGTACTTGGGTGAAATTTCAAAAACAGCAGAATTATTTCAATTTATTTCCAGGGCAAACCATTCAACATCACAGCAATCCAAATCTATGCCCCAAACACTAATGCCAAAGATGAAGCTGAATGATTCTTTGAAGACCTATAAGACTTTCTAGAAATAACACCCCCAAAAAGATGTCCTTTTCATCATAAGGTATTGAAATGCAAAAGTAGGAAGTCACGAGATACTTGGAATAACAGGGAAGTTTGGGCTTGGAGTACAAAATAAAGCAGGGCAAAGGCTAACAGACTTTTGCAAAGAAAACACACTGGTCAGAGAAAACACCCTCTTCCAACAACATAAGAGATGACTCTACAAATGGACATCATCAGATAGTAAACATAAAAATCAGATTGATTATAATATTTTGCAGCCGAAGATGGGAAAGCTCTATATAGTCACCACAAATAAGACCTGGAACTGGCTGTGACCCTGATCATGTGCTCTTTATTGCAAAATTCAGGCTTACATTTAAGAATGTAGGGGGGAAATAGACTATTCAGGCATAACATAAATCTCTTATGATTGTATGGTGAGGGTGTCGAATAGATTTAAGGGATTAGATGTGATAGACAGAATGCCTGAAGAACTATGGATTGAGCTTTGTAATATTCTTCAGGAAGTATACAAAATCATCCCCAAGAAAAAGAAATTCAAGAAGGCAGAAAGGCTTTCTGAGGAGGCCTTACAAATAGCTAAGAAAATAAGAGAAGGGAAAAGCAAAGGAGAAATGGGAATATATACCCAAATAAATGCAGAATTCCAGAGAAAAGCACAGACAGACAAGAAAGCCTTCTTAAGTGCATAATGCAAAGAAATAGAGGAAAACAAAAGAATGGGAAGAACTAGAGATCTCTTCAAGAAAATTGGAGATACCAAAGGAACATTTCATGCACAGATAGGGTCAGTGAAGGACAGAAATGGCAAGGACCTAACAGAAGCAGAAAAGATTGAGAAGAAGTGGCAAGACTACATAGAGAACTATACAACAAAGGTTTTAGTGACCCAGATAACCACCATGGTGTGGCCACTAACCTAGAGACAGACATCCTAGGGTGTGAAGTCAAGTGGGCCTTAGGAAGCTTTACTACAAACAAAGCTAGAAGAGGTGATGGAATTCCAGCTGAGCTATTTGAAATCCTGCAAGATGATGCTATGAAAGTGCTGCACTCAATAGGCCAGCAAATTTGGAAAATTCAACAGTGGCCATAGGACTGGAAAAGGTTAGTTTTCATTCCAATCTCAAAGAAGGGTAATGCAAAGAATGTTCAAACTACCATATGGTTGCACTTGTTTCACATGCTAACAAAATAATGCTCAAAATCCTTCAAGCTAGGCTTCAATAGTACATGAACCTAGAAATTCCAGATGTACAAGCTGGAATTAGAAAAGTTAGAGGAACCAGAGATCAAATTGCCAACAGCTGTTGGATCATAGGAAAAGAAAGAGAATTCTGGGCGGAGAGGGGGGGCATCTACTTTTTCTTCATTGATTATGTTAAAGCCTTTGACTATGCAGATCACAGCAAACTGAAAAATTCTTAAAGAGATTGGAATACCGGACCACCTTACCTGTCTCCTAAGAAACCTGAATTCAGGAAAAGAAGCAGTAGTTAGAACCAAACATGGAAGAACAGACTGGTTCAAAATTGGGAAAGGAGTGCATCAAGACTGTATATTGTATCCCTTTTTTATTTCACTTACATGCAGAGTACATCATTTGACATCTTGGGCTGGAAGACTCACAAGCTGGAATCAAGGTTGCTCGTAGAAATATCAACAACATCAGATATGCAGATGATACCACTCTAATGGTAGAAAGCAAAGAGGAAATAAAGATCCTCTTGAAAAGGGTGAAAGAAGAGAGTGAAAACGCTGGCTTAAAACTCAACATTCAAAAAAACTAAATCATGGCATCTGATTCCATGAATTCACTGCCAATAAAAGGGGAAAAAGAGGAAACAGTGACAGATTTTATTTTCTTGGGTTCCCAAATCACGGTGGATGGTGACCACAGCCATGTAATTAAAAGATGCTTGCTCCTTGGAAAAAAAAAACTATAACAAATCTAGATAGTGTTTTGAAAAGCAGACAACACTTTGCCAACAAAGGTCTAGGTAGTCAGAACTATGGTTTTTCCAGTAGTCATGTATGAATGTGAGAGTTGGACCGTAAAGAAGGCTGAGCACTGAAGAATTGATGCCTTTGAACTGTGGTGCTGGAGTAGACCCTTGAGAGTCCCTTGGACTGCAAGAAGATCAAACCAGTCAATCCTAAAGGAGATAAACCCTGAATATTCATTGAAAGGACTGACACTGAAGCTGAAGTTGCAATACTTTGGCCGCCTGATGAGAAGAGCTGACTTATCGGAAAAGACCCTGATGCTAGGAAAGATTGAGGGCAGGAGGAAAAGGGGGTGAGATAGGATGAGATAGTTAGATGCCATCACTGACTTAACAGATATGAATTTGAGCAAACTCCATGATATCATGAAAAATAGGGAAGTCTGGCCTGCTGCAGTTCATGAGGTGGCAAAGAGTCGGACATGATTTATAGACTGAACAACAACATCTTCTGCTTCATATGATGCCTTTAAGAGAAGGAAAACGTTAATGACATTTTAAATTCTGTCTTTAACCATGAGTGTCCTGGAATAACACCAATAGTACTGCCAAGAAGCTGCAGGTATTTAGCATTGGACAGAAGAAAATATAATTTTGGATGACTCATTGACAGTTCTTCACTGCCTCCACTACTGTACGGTAAGATTAAAAGTTGGTAGCCATATAAATCCTATAACTACATAATGTTTGGTTCATTTTCCTTTCAGGTTTATAAAGAAATTTTTGTTGTTGTTCTTGTATTTTTAGGGGCATGGGAAAAAAAGAATGAAAAAATATTACAGATGCTCTTTCCTGTCCTCTTCTCCCTGGAATATTTTGTTCCAGGAAATTTCCACCTATAAAGATCATATTCAACTTCTAAAGACTACCTCAAACGATGCCCCCTTTATCACTATTACCCCATTTCTCAGCTGAAACTGATCTCTTTCTCCATTGAACTTGAATAGTAGCTTTGTTTAGAAAGTATTTTTTTAATACTTTTTTATTTTTTTTAATACTGACTGAAACTCTGTTTAAACGTGCTTCCCTGGCAGCTCAGCTGGTAAAGAATCTGCCTGCAATGTGGGAGACCTGGGTTCAATCCCTGGGTTGGGAAGATCCCCTGGAAGAGGGCATGGCAACCCACTCCAGTATTCTTGCCTGGAGAATCCCCATGGACAGAGGAGCCTGGTGTGTTACAGATGGTGGGGTCACAAAGAGTCGGACTCGACTGAGTGACTAAGCACAGCAAACTCTAAACACAGATTTGAAGGGAAAGTTTTAATACTTTTCTGGCCCACAGACCCTCCTTTTGCAGGGTTATCTCAAGATCACCTAAGAAAATAAATTCAGAAATATACTCCACACAAAGCAAACAACAAAAAGTCTTTACATGAAACCAAAACCAGAAAAGTTGCTATTCCTCCCAAGAATAAGCCAAAGCCATTTCCATTATTTTGAAAACTAAAGTAGTCATAATGAGATATTGTCCTGTGTAAAAGGTGAAAAACACAACCTTGGATATATATGATGTTCCCTTTCATCTAAGAGAGTTAGTATAAATCTTTGCAGCTGCTTTCCTGAAGAAATGAAATTAAAATGATGAATATAAACTGCTGAAGCTCCTCATATAGCCCTGACCCTTTGTGGCCTTTCATTTCTCCCCCTCCCCCCACCTTACTTTTACATATCCCTGAACATAATAAGCCTGCCACCACTAATGTTATAAAGTAGTAATTGTTCCTAATTGGTAGGGAGGCGACAGACCATTCTGGTAATGTTGTGAAACTGTAAGAAAGGAGGAGTGAGAACCTTCACAGGCCCAGCAGTAATTATCCACTAATTTGGCCTGTTTGTGTGGGGACAGCTCATTATAGCCCTTAAGAAACCTCAGAATAAAGAGGGAAAGTAGGTAGGAGGCAAGGTTAAATAATTAGTGTTCAGCAGGTTTTTTGGTTTTTTTTTTTTAAGATTCAAAGAATAGGATTGAAGGTGGGAAATGTGATCAGAGTAACAATTAAGAAATGGTAGAACATTCTGAACTAAGTGAGCTTTATGTTTTTGTGGGAGTAGGGGTATTTAAGAATCCTATAATATGGCATAAAAAATGGCATATCACTTTTATTGCACATTTTCAATTATGACCCTGATCATCCCTTTACATTTTATGGTGCCAATCTCATGCTTAACAAGAGATTTATTCCCATGAGTTCTGAAAAGATTTTCAGTTTTCATAAAATGGTATATAAGAAAGTTTTCATACCATTTTATCTTTAGCATTTGTAGATTTGCTTTGAGGGTTGAAAACATTTATGTGTACACGTATGTGCAAGTAGCATACAGACTTTGCAAAGAAATTGTTATTCAACTACAACTTTCTTAGTAAACCAGAGTTCCCAAATTCCTCACCTCTGTTTATCTAATACCCCTATTTCAAGGCCAAGTATGCTTACTCTTGGCTATCCACTTGTATCTATCACCGTTGTTTAGTCCCTAAGTCATGTCCAACTTTTTGTGACCCCATGGATTGTAGCCAGCCAGTCTCCTTCTGCCCATGGGATTTTCCAGGCAAGAATACTGGAGTGTGTTGCCATTTCTTTCTCCAAGGGATCTTTCTGACCCAGGATCAAACCCACAGCTCCTGTATTAGCAGGTGACTTTTTATCACTGAGCCACCAGGAAAACCCGTGTATGTTAGGCACACATATTTGATAAATAACTGGTCTGTACAAAAGTTTTTCAGAAATTTTCTAAGGACATCATTTTTAACACTTTTTAAAGAAAGCAATATTATTCTAATCAACTTATGTGATTGCAATTAAAGTTATTTGTCTACCTAATAGAAATTGAAATGCAACAGATGAATGATTTTAAGTTAAATGATCTCTATAATATGATTCACTCAGAAAAGAGCTATATATGGCTTAAATATATTCACACTGAAGGACTTTGGGAGAAGTTCTAGAATGTTATGTATCCCATCCCTTTGCTAAGTGGTAAGAATATAGCTAACCATAATAATAATAATAATAATAAATAGAAGCAAGTGATCTAAAAAATTTAAGTGAGAATGTGATGTTAATATAACAAAGATTATATATTTTGTCCCTATATGGATTAGATAATTTTGCCATATTGCAATTCAAAACGAACTTCCCTGAACCAAAGTTGGGTTGGAAATGTATTTTGACAATAATGGGGATTGTATGGTGGTAATATGAATAAATTAGTAAAGATTATTACCACCATCTGAAAACAATTCCAAACAAGCCACAAGTGCTATCTACTAACAATTAAGAATTGTCTTCATTTATGAAGAAAGAACTACAGTATATAAATGATTGTATTCATTACAGTCATATTCCTTCTCTTTGAAACATTTGTTGGTATCTGTCACTGAATGGCATGTTTTTAACTACTTTACAACTCCTGAAGTTTATGTCATATGAAATGTCAAAAAAAATTATTTCTATATTGGCTTTTTAAACTTTTTAATTTGCATTCCATTAGACTAGTGGTTTTCCAAATTGTTTTTCTCAAGATCAATTTGAAGACTATCAATAACTCCATGCCATTTTCTCAATTTGCACTTTCACTCTCCTTAGATATCCTCCCTGCCTGTTCATGGTCATATCTGACTCTTTGCAACCCTGTGGACTGACTGTAGCTCTCCAGGATCCTCTGTCCATGGAATTTTCTAGGCAAGAATACTGGAGCGGGTTGCCATGCCCTCCTCCAGGGAATCTTTGAAACCTAGGCAGATTCCCATATTGCAGGCAGATTCTTTACCAGCTGAGCCACAGTGGAAGCCCAGGAGTACTGGCATGGGTAGCCTATCCCTTTTGCAGGGGATCTTCCAGATACAGGAATTGAACCAGGGTCTCCTGCACTGCTGGCAGATTCTTTACCAACTGAGCTATCAGGAAAGCCCACCTGGGAATCCCCCAAAACTATTAATACTTACTGCTACTGAAATCCAGTTTCTATGGATACAATAGATTGTAGATGCTCAACCTACATTTCTGAGCAACAGCATCTTAGAAAATTAATATTTGAACATTTTCTTAGGTTCTTATGTTTGATAGTAATATTTCCTCTGAAATTAAATGAGCACACAGATTTATCATGATGTTTTATCTGACCCATTAGAATTCTCACTTTTATTGATCATTGAATAAAGTCCTTACACTTATTATAATCTCTCTTCTAAATGTGTTCAATGTGGTTTTTAGTTCTAAACTGCTATATTTTAGATGATTACTACAGAATATACCAATTCTCACGAAGTATTCTGTGTCCTGCCTTTCATTTTCTATCCTTCCTTTCAGGTGTCATGGGATCACATGCCTAGTTCTGGCTACTGGGCTGAAAATGAAAATTGTAAGTGGCACTTCTAAAGAAGTTAAGAGAGGATATATGTAATACACACTTCATCATCCCCTAAATTTGAAGACACTGGAAAGTACATAGAGATACAACAGCAACACAATATAGAGCAATGTAGAGCAACAATTTCCCATCAGGAACATTAAAAAGAAATGTTTCCATCTTTTTCAACTTATGATAATTACTTTTAGCAAAAATTTGGGGTATTATGAATGTTGAAGAAAATAAATATTTCTACCAGTATAACTAAAAATCCAAATCAAGAAATAAAAATATATCTGAAAACCACTGAAGGATCAGTACTGAAGGATCCTCTAATCCAGAGAGAAGGAACCACAGATGAAGAACTGATCTTTTGATGATAGTTTTCCCCCTGGAATCTTTTCTTTATATTCAATTAATTAATTATTACTATTATTATTTTTGGTGACAGGCAAGAGACAAATAATTCATCCAGATGACTAAAACAAAGAGGCAGAAAAAACTGATGGGTCTTTTTATAATCTCAAGGAGCTAGAGAGACAAAACTGTAGTTTGGAGTTGTTTAGGTAATAAATGATTTAAGGAGTCAAAACCCTGGAGAGAAATAGACATGTAAATTTTAATGGGCAGTAAGATCATACCTAGGTGACTTAATAGAAATGATGCATGGCAGAAGGCAAAGGAATGTTATAATCAAAGTACTAAGGGGAAAATAGCTGCCAACCTAGAATTTTGTACGTAGCTACACTATCCTTTATACATGAAAGCAAATATATTAACAAACAAACAAAAATTGGGAAAAATTTGTGACCGGAAAATCAAATCAAACTATATGAGATACTTAGTGGTGATTGCCAAGCAGAAGGAAAATAATCCTGAAGAAAAAATGGTTATGCAGCTTTATAATTTTTCAAGATTATTTTTACTATTGTGTGTGTGTGTGTGTATTAGAGAAATGTTGAAATTATTTGTTCTAGTTCTGTGAAAAACACCATTGGTATTTCAATAGGGATTGCATTTAATCTGTAGAACACTTTGGGTGTTATGTTTATTTTAACAAAATTATTCTAACCCATGAACACAGTATAGCTTTCCATCTGTATGGACTTCAATATCTTTCATTGTTGTCTCATACTTTTCTAAGTATGTTTCTAAAAGTACACAACTTTTACTTCCTTAATTAGATTTACTCCTAGGCATTTTTTCTTTTTGATGTGATTGTAAATTGTTTTCTTAATTTTTCTTTCTGATAGTTCATTGTAAGTGTATAGCAATGCAATGGATTCATGTATAGTAATTTTGTATCCTGCAACTTTATCAAATTCTTTGATGATCTCTTGTAGTGAGTAGACATCTTGAGGATTTTCTAGGTACACTATCATATTACCTGAAAACAGTGACTGTTTTACTTCTTCCTCTCTAATTTTGGCTCCTCTTGTTTCTTTTTCTTGTTTGATTTTTGTGGTTAGGACTTCCATGACCATGATGATTAAATGTGGCTTTAGTCTGTTAACCTTCCTACTAACTTTTTATGTGGTCAATTTCCTATATTTACTGTATATTTGCCTTTACCAATTAGCTTTTTTAAAAAAAAAAGTTTATAGTCATGACCTTTGATTTTTCACTTAGAGAAGTCCCTTTAACTTTTTTCTTAAAACTGCTTTGGTGGTGCCAAACTCTTTTAGCTTTACCTATCTGTAAAACTTTTGATCTTTTCATCAGATATGAATGAGAGCCTTGCTGGGTACAGCATTCTTGGTAGCAGGTTTTTTCTTTCATCACTTTAAATACATTGTGCCACTCCCATATGGACTGCAGAATTTCTGCTTAAAAGCCAGGTGATAACCTTATGGGAGTTCACTTTTATGTAATTTATTGTTTTTCCCTTACCGCTTTTAATATTCTCTCATGTCTTGCCACTTTGATTATGTTTTGGTGTGATCCTCTTTCAGTTGAATGTGTTTGGGATTCTCTGTGCTTTCTGTACCTGCATATTTGTTTCCCAGGTTAGGGGGGGTTTTCAGCTATTATGTCTTCAAATATGTTCCATAGCCCGTTCTCTCTCTATTCTCCTTCTGAGAGTGCTGAAATGCAACTGGTAGTATGTCTGATCTGGTCTTAGGTCTCTTAAACTGTCCACAGTTTTTCTTTCTACCTTTTTTCCTTTTTCTGTTCAGATTCAGTGATTTCCATTACTCTGCCTTCCAGCTTGCTAAGCAGTTCCTCTGTATCATTTAATCTACTGTATTTTTTACTTCAGTTCTTCTTAATCTGTTTGGTTTTTTTTTTTTTTTAACATCTTCTAACTCTTTGTTAATCTTCTCATTGTATTCATTTATTGTTCTTCATGATCACTATCTTAAACTCTTTATTGAGGAGATTGTTTAGCCCCACTTTACTTCCTTCTTCTTCTGGGGTTTTATCTTATTCTTTCATTTTCATGTTCCTCTGTCCTCGTATTTTACCTAATTTCCCATTTTTATTTCTATGTATTTTGTAGGCTGGTTATGTTTCCTGATCTTGAAGAAGTGGCCTTTTGTAGCTGATGCCCTATGCCTCCCAGTAGCACCGTTACCCTCTGCTCATCTGAGCTATATGTCCTACCTGTGGGACCCACAATGGGTGTTTTGGTCTGCTTGTGGGTAGTACCAGGATCCAAGATTTCTTGGGGCTGGTGCCTACCCACTCATGGGTAAGACTAGCCCCAGAGCTACTGCCAGTTCACTGGTAGGCAAAGCTGGGTCTTAGGTTTTCTGGTTGCAGGGCCCTTAGGGTCTCAGAATTATGTTTTGGCCTGCTTGTAGGCAGGGTATAGGCCCAAGGTGTGTTAAGGATGGTATGTACACACTGGTGGGCTAGTTCCAGGGCTAGTGGTCAGCTATTGGTGAACTGATTCAGGTCCTAGGTCTTTGCTGCAGGACCCTAGAGGTCCAGAGACTAGAGCTGGTGCACTGAGGTATGGGGCCAGGTCCTAGATTCTCTGCTGGACAGGGCCAGATCATAGGGTGGCTATAGGCTCCTGTGGTTTTGAGCAACAGACCTGCTGGAGGGTGGGGGTATGTCTCCTCCTAGCTTGTTGCTGGGCCTGAGGTTCTTCAGTACTGGTGCTGACAGTCTGGTTGGTGGAGCTGATTCTTGGTGCAACTAAGCTATGTGCTGTGCTTAGTCACTCAGTGTTGTCTGACTCTTTACGACCCCATGGACTGCAGCCTGCTAGGCTCCTCTGTCCATGAGGATTCTCCAGGCAGAAAACAACAAAATTCTGTAAAGCAATTATCCTTCCATTAAAAAAAAATTTATTAAAAAAAAAAAGAATACTGAAGTGGGTTGCCATGCCCTCCTCCAGGGTATCTTCCCAACACAGGGATCAAACCCAGGTCTCCCATATTGCAGACAGATTCTTTGCCAACTGAGCCTCCAGCGGAGCTACAGGAAGGATTCTAAAATATCACTTGCCAGCATCAGTGTTGTGTGGTAAAACAAATTCCTTAAAATAGCTTTGATGCTTGTGTCTGTATTCCCATGGCAAACCCCAGCTGTCTTTTGTCTTTCCACGAGGCTCTTCAAGATCAGCACGTGTGTCTTTCCCAGGCTTCTTTCAAATGACTGCTTCTGCTTTGATCCCAGAGCATGCGAAGTTTTGTGTGTGCCCTTTAGTAATGGAGTCTCGATTTCCCATAGCCCTCTGGCTCCCTCAAAAAGTAAGCCCTACTGGCCTCCTTCAGAGCCAGTGATTCTTGGGATTCATCTTCTCTGGGCAGGATTCTCAGGCTAGGAAGTCCAGTGCAGGACTTCAGGCACTTGTTCCTTGGGGAGAACCTCTAGTAATTATCTTTCTGTGTCTCCTGTTTGTGGGTCACCCCTCTTACCTATCTTGTGGTTACTTCTTTGCATCTTTAGTTAGAAAAGGTCTTTCTGCTGTTGCTCTGATCTTTCACATCAACAATTTCTTTGTAAATATTTGTAATTTTGCTGTTCTCATGAGAAGAGGTAAGCTGACGGTCTTCATACTCTACCATCTGGGACATTCCTATTTTACCTTCATGAACTATTTCTCTGAAGCATGCAATGCTGTTGGATAGCATTTTACCTACAGTGGAACTTATTTCAAAATCGGAATCAATCCTCTAAAATCCTGCTGCTGTTTCATTAAGGAAGTTTAGGTAATATTTTAAACCCTTTGTTGACATTTCAAACATCTTCAAAGCATTTTTGGCCAGGAGTAGTTTCCATCTCAAGAAACTACTTTCTTTTCTCATCTGTAAGAAGCAACTACCTATCTGTTAAAATTTTATCTTAAGATTGCAGCAATTCAGTCCCCTCTTCAAGTTTCATTTTTAATTCTAGTTCTTTTGCTATTCCCCCATATTTGCAGTTACTTCCTCCACCAAAGTCTTGATCCCCTCAAAGTCATCCATGAAGGTTGGAATCAATTTCTTTCTAATCCCAGTTAATGTTAATCTTTTGACATCTTCCCATGAATCATGAATATTCTTCAGTTCAGTCGCTCAGTCGTGTCCGACTCTTTGTGACCCCATGAATCGCAGCACACCAGGCCTCCTTGTCCATCACCAACTCCCGGAGTTCACTCAGAATCACATCCATCGAGTCAGTGATGCCATCCAGCCATCTCATCCTCTGTCGTCTCCTTCTCCTCCTGCCCCCAATCCCTCCCAGAGTCTTTTCCAATGAGTCAACTCTTCGCATGAGGTGGCCAAAGTACTGGAGTTTCAGCCTTAGCACCATTCCTTCCAAAGAAATCCCATAGCACCTAAAATGGTGAATCCTTTCTAGAAGGTCTTAAATTTACTTTTCTCAGGTCCATCAAAGGAATAACTATCTATGGTAGCTATAGCCTTATGAAATGTGTTTCTTAAATAATAGGTTGGAAGTCAGAATTACTCCTTGATTCATAGGCTGCAGAATAGATGTTATGCTAGCAGGTATGAAAACCATGTGAATTTTGCTGTACAAGTTGTTAGAGTTCTTGGGTGACTGGGTATATCAGTGGGAAATAATATTTTGAAAAGAATCTTTTTTTTTTTTCCTGAAATTTAGGTTTCAACATTGGGCTTAAAATATTTAGTAAACGATATTGTAAACAGATTTACTGTCATCCAGGCTTTGTTTACCATACTGAGAGCACTAGTAAAGTAGATTTAGCATAATTCTTAAAGCTACTAGAATTTTCATAATGGCAAATGAACATAATTGTAAATTGGCTTCAATTTAAGGTCATCAACTACATTAACTCCTAACAGCATCAGGTCAGTCCTTTGAAGATCTGAAGCCAGGAAAAGACTTCTTTCTAGCTGTGAAATTCCTAGATGGCATATTCTTCCAATAGAAGGCCATTTCCTCTACATGGAAAACCTGTTGTTTAGTACAACCGCCTTCATTAATTATATCAGCTAGATCTTCTAAATAACACAGCAGCTCCTACCTCAGCATTTGCTACTTCACCTTGATCGTCTATGGAGAGAGCTTCTTTCCTTCTATCTCATGAACTGACCTCTGCTGTCTTCAAACGTTTTTTCTGCAGTTTCCTCATCTTTTGCAACCTTTGTAATACTGAAGACAGTAAGGGTCTCCTCTAGATTAGGCTTTGGCTTAAGGAATTGTAGCTGGTTTGACCTCTCCTGATCACTGCAACTTTCCCCATATCAGTAATAAGTCTGTTTCAATTTCCTATGATCCATGTGTTCACTCTAATTGGACTTTTTAAAGTTCCTTCCAGCGCTTTTCCTTTGCATTCACCACTTTGGCTAACTCTTTGGCAAAGAGATCTAGCTTTTGCCCTGTTTTAGCTTTCAACACGTCTTTCTCACTTAGTGTAGTCATTTTTAGCTTTTGATTTAAAGTGAGATATGTGCAACCCTTCCTTTCACTTGAGGTCTTTGTAGGGTTATTAACTGGCCTAATTTCAGTATTGTTTTGTCTCAGGCAACAAGAAGACCCAAAGAAAGGTAGAGAGATGGGAACAGTGGGTTGCTGGAGCAGTCAGAACACACACAACACTTATCAATTAAGTCTGCTATCATGTATCGCCACAGTTCATGCAGTTTCAAAACAATTATAATAGCAACATCAAACATCACTGATTGTAGGTCACCATAGCAAATGCAATAATAATAAAAAGTTTGACATTTTGTGAGAACTACCAAAATGTGATGCAAAAACATGAAGTGAGCAAATGTTGTTGGAAAAATGACACCAAGATGTCTCCTTAATGTGGGATTGCCACAGACCTTCCATTTGCAAAATTGTGATATCCGCAAATATTATAACATGTAATATTTCACAAGAGTCGTACATGACTTAGCAACTGAACAAGAACAATATTATCTGCAAAGTGCATTAAAGTGAAGTCAGTAAAATGAGATATGCCTATAGTAAGATTATAGACATGGGATCAAGTAATTTGGGCTTTCCAGATTGTGCTAGTGGCAAAAAATCCTCCTGCCAGGGTAGAAGACATAAGAGACATGGATTTGATCTCTGAAATATAAGCAATTACATTTTAGGCTAAATATTCCAGTTAAAAAACAATTAAAATAGAGATTCTGATTGCATGTTATTTAAAGAGATCTCTGCTAAATAGCCCCACTCCAGTACTCTTGCCTGGAAAATCCCATGGACGGAGCAGCCTGGACGGCTGAAGTCCATGGGGTCGCTGAGGGTCGGACACGACTAAGCGACTTCACTTTCACTTTTCACTTTCATGCATTGGAGAAGGAAATGGCAACCCACTCCAGTGTTCTTGCCTGGAGAATCCCAGGGACGGGGGAGCCTGGTGGACTGCTGTCTATGGGGTCGCACAGATTCAGACATGACTGAAGTGACTTAGCAGCAGCAGTTGCTAAATAGGACAAAAGTACATTAAAATAAAGCTGTCAAGAAAAAAGAAAAAAAATACACAGGCCAAGAGAAATGGCTGCTGACACATTAATGTCAGAAGAAGAATACTGAAAAGGAGTATCACTAGGTTTAAAGAGTAATTTTGTAATGATTAACATATTAATTCACCTGGTATATACAATTGCATATACACTGAAAAACAGAGCTAAAAATTCTAAAAAACAAAAAGTGTCAGAACTTAAGATTAATAAATTAGTCTATCATGAAAGTGGTAGAATTCTTCATGCAACAATTGATAAAAAAGATAAAATTTCCAATAAGGTAAAGATAAAGATATGAAAAGGAAATTGATCAGCTATGCCTTTCACTGCAGGGAAATTAAAGTGATCACAATTAACCAAAAGAGTGTATCCCCCTATGTTTGGAAACATATTGAATGACCATATGGTTAGAGAATAAATCATAACAGAAATGTAAATTACTCTGAACTAAATTATAATAAAATATTAGATAACAAAGTTATAGGATACAACTAAAGCTAGTCTTAAGTGGAAACCTATAACCCTTAAACTCTGTAATAGAAAAACATTTTAAAAAGGCTAAAAGTCATGTGTGTTATATAAGAAAGACAAAAAGCCACGTGAAATTTGGAAAAGATAAGCAAAATAAACTCAAAGTTAAAAGAAAATAGTTAAGATCAGAGAAGAAATGAATAATACAGATAATAAATACATATTAGAGGATTTCAAAAAATGGAAGTTGATTTTTAAAGCATAATAAAGTGATAACCGTTGCCACAAATGTTCAAGAAAGGATGATAGCACAATTTATCAATACCAGGAATAAAATAAAAGAGATAATTATAGATTCTACAACAAATAGAGTGCAAACGAGATAATATTGTGAACAAAATTATGCCAATACACTTGGAAAATAACAGAAAGTGGACAAATTCCTTAAAAACCAATCTGAAAAAGTGACCCAAAAGTTAAAACATTTACACAAATAAAGCCTTGAAAACCACTGTCCTTTGTCAGTAAAATGTACAATTATAGCATTTGGCAATAACATAAAAACAATTGCTATGTGCCATATGAATGAATCTCATAAGAGTAATATTGACTGAAAACCACAAAAGGCTTTCTGTGTTATTCCATTTATACACAATTCAAAAGAAGAAAACCAATCTGTGATCTTAAAAAAACATAAAGATATTTACTTTGTGAGGAAGTATAGGTAGGGAGAAAGTAAGAGGGTGCTTTGCGGGAGGCTGGCGGTATTTTATCTCTTGATCAATTTGTTCATTATACTGCTGTGCTCACATCATGAAAATTCATCAATTTGTTAATTCATAATTTGTACAATTTCTGAATAAATCACGGTTCTCCACCAGTGCCCCCTGCCCTAACACATATTCCCAGAGGACCTTCTACAATGCCTGGAGCTATTGTGGTTGTCACAACTTGGCAGGAGTGCTACTGGCATCTAGTGGGCAGAGGCCAGAGATGCCGGTAAACAGACTACAATACAGAAGACAGCCTCTCTTCGCACAAATTTCTAGTTCAAAGCGCGTCAACAGATCCAAGTTTAAGAAATCTTGATAAATATAAGTCAATATCAAAAAAGAGAGAACTACACTGACGTCGAGTTTACTCTGTGTGGAAATTTAAATACATAAACGACCAATTCCATCAATAGACAATGTATATAGGGAATGCACAAAATGAATTGAAGTTAATAAAATGTCAGTGCAAATATTTATATTTGAGGAAGACTAATAATAAACCAGAATTTTAATCCCAAGTCCACTGTTATATATTCATGTGTAGGATTTTAGGAAGACTGCAACTAAAATCATACATACTGTCAGTCCAAAAGTTTAAAAAACTAAGGTAAAATAAATGTGCCCTAAAGCTTACATATATAAGGATAGAAGTGAGTATTTATTATAAACCCATATTTCCTATAAGCCAAATCAAAAAGGGACGTGATGGGATGCATAATTTTAATTTTCTGATAAAATGAAGCATACTAATTCAGCATAAAGGGGGGGGAGGGGGAACCCAAACACTACTGACACAGTTTTGAAGGGGATTTGTAATGTGAATAATTTACAAAAGTCCATTGAACAACAGAATGTTGTGCACTGAGCCAAGAAGAGTTTTAAATAAAGTATAGCAGTTTGTAAGACATGCCTATATATTTTAAAAAATCAAATATCAGTGTCGAGGGCATAGCATAAAATGTACACTGTACATGAGTGGCACTCTCTGAATGGCAGATGGGAAATAAAATGGCTGGGATGATCATGAGAGTTCAGCACGGAGATGCAGAACTCAAGTCGTCACACCAGGAGTTCGCAAACTAAGCAGCCTCCATTTCTCACCATGGACCAAACCTGTAAACAAAATTGTATTGGAATATATTCACATCCACTCATTTACCTATGGTCTACCCCTCTTTTCATTATACAGTGGCATAGGTGAATGGTTGTGACAGACTTCATATGTTACCAAAGTCTAAACTATTTACTATGGTGCTCTTTAAAAAAAAAATAATAATAAAGCTGACCACTACAGAGGAAAAAACTCAATACTTAGTCCATCCTTCATGTTTCAGTAATACTGTGTAAAATTTTTGGAAGACGCAGTATAGCAGATAGTTTGAATTCTTTATTAAGCCTTGGAGTAGGAATATTTCAAGTTATTGATTAGAGGGAAACATAATTATAATGCAACTTATTATGAAAATCGGATAAGCTTCCATCTATTCTTTCCTATGCAGATAATCTAACAGTCTTAATAGAAGAAATGTAGCCTCCCTTATCTTTTAATACAGCAACAAAGCTGTGCATAAGTACTTGGATAATACTCCTTATCCTAAATTTCTCTATTTTAAAATCAGAAATTTGGACTAAATCAGTACTATGGTAGGCAAAATTCTAAAGAGACCCCCCCCCCAATACTTTCATTGATAGGTTATTCAAAGACTAACCTAGGTACTGCTGCGAAGGCACTTTGCATATATACAAGATTACTAGTCATCTGACCATAAAATGGAGAGATGGTGCTGGTTTCACATAGGTTCAATGTAATCACATGAATCCTTAAAGGAACCAAAGGAAACAGAGAAGTCCTTCAGTGAAATGTAATGGAGGAGGAAAACATAAAGATGAAACAGGAAAGGAAGTCAGAGATATAGAAACATAAGAAGGATTTACCCATTATACCTGGCTTTGAAAATCGAGGAAGGATTCAAAGAAAAACAATTATTCTTATTAAGTTCTGGATAGATCTCTATAAGCCTTTAAAAAAATCATTTGGCTGTATACTGTTTTTTCATAGGAAAACAATTTTATAATGTTTTTCAGAAATATAGAGGAATAGTTTACTACTTTCCCTTGAAATGTTTGATATATCACTTTATGATTGTTACTATTACTAGACCAGAAAAGTTTATTTCAGTTTGGCAGCTAATTAGTAATGGAATATGAATTTTAGGATTGCCGTCACATTGTAGAGGAACTTTATCAACGTTCTTTTCTATATGAGTAGTACAATCTATAATATTTTTCTGTGTGTGCTGTGGTAAGTCACTTCAGTCATGTCTGGCTCTTTGTGACCCCATGGACTGTAACCTGTCAAGCTCCTCTGTCCATGGAATTCTCTAGGCAAGAATACTGGAGTGGGTTGCCACGCCCTCCTCCAGGGGATCTTCTTGGATTTTCCTGGAGACTACATTTTCCCAACATGCATGTGAGACTTTTTTTTTTTTTTGTCTTCTACTACAAACATATTTTCGGTACTGGGTGCCTAGAATTTGTCCATATGACCTCTGGTCCCTATGCCTTTGGGTCATGATATTTGGAATAATTAGTAATGGCTTATCTATACGCACAAGGGATTGTAAACCACTGAAGTCCATAAACCGAAAATAAATGCACCTACATCTCAATATTTTCCTAGCAAAATATCCCAAATATTCATTCTTAAATGCCAAATCTAATGGAGAGACAGGGTGAAAGAAGACAGCAATCTTAGCTGATTACAATGAAAAGGTTCTACCTAATTTTACAAAATAGCATGACCAAGTGACAGTGTTATAGGCTTTCTCCAATGGCCTTGAAAGGGTAAACGAGAATGAGGGTCCTTGAAGCTGAAATAAGCATCACTTGCTTTACAGTAAAACTACTTCTGACTACATTAGATTATAATACAGTCATTTTTCTTTCAAAGATTTATGGTCAGTTGATATTTACGATGAGCTGTCCTAGTGTGGTGATAAATTTCAGCTAATCCATTCTTTTGAACACTGTTGGTGAAATGGCTAATTGAGATTATTAGCACAGTCTGTGAACATATTGCCTTAATTTAGTGCTCTTAATAAATGAGTTAATTGGTCAAGGATAGTATATTTTAGTGATGAGTGGAATTTTGTTAAAGGCATAATATTCAGAATGGCAAAATATCTAACTGCTTTTTTATATACTCTAGTTAACCTATTATATCACCTCTTCTTCCTAACATCTAAAGTTATAACAAATCCAACTTTTGGTAATATTTTACATAAATATTTCCCTTACTCCTAAACTAGAAGACATGTGCCTTGGTTTAAACAGAAAATGTCAAACATACGTGCTAGTCCATGTTACCTCTATGAACAGATATTAGAGGAATTTTGGGTTACGGAGTTTAGAAACTATGTTAGTTTGACAGTAATGTGGTCAATTGGAATAGAGCAGATTCTATAACTTCAACATTCTAGCTTCAATTTTTACTTAAAAAAAAATTCTGTCTGATATCAGCATGAGGACAGACGAAATAACAAAAGGCGCTTGTAGGATTGAGACTATGGTGCCTGAAGCCTTGTGAATTTAGTAAATTTACCCTTGGAGTGATTCACATCTAAAAGTGAGAGCTTCTATGTTCCTGTGAAAAGTGGAGTTTGGTTTGTTTTTGCTTAAATTGCAGAAAATAAAAAAAAATATTCAAAATTTTGTTCTCAAGTTTTCCTATTAAAAATATACCCCAGGAATGTAATAATGTAATATTTCTTTTCAGTGTACTTTGAATGTATTCTAAAAGATGTAGATATACTCCGTCCCCCCCCCCAAAAAAAAAAGAGGAAGAAGAAAGGGGAGAAGATGGAAAAACAAATGGCCCTCTGACTTTTAGTTAACTGAGTAACCAAGGTGGTTTTGAATAGATGTGATAGAAGAAACTGTATACATACAGCATCCTGAGTTCAGAGAATTTTCTCCAAGGGAATGATCAAGCAAACATAAAGAATAGCGTGAGACAGTATTTTGAAAACAGAAGCACTTGAGAAATATTTTCCATTTTTAAAATAGGATAACTATTTGCCAAATGTTTAAGTTGGGTGACTGCTACAATATTTAAATTTTTGTATGAAATTAGCAGTCTTTTGGCAAAAAAAAATTATACAAGACAACTGCCAGATTAAAATACATACACTCAATCTGTCCTTTACTCACCACTCATCCTCTCCTCCTGTTTTTCTCTTTTTTCTTTCTTACTCCTTTAATCAGAGAAAAGAAGGGTCTCTTTTTCCTTTGTAATCAGAAATGGAAATAAATCCTGCATGTGTGAGGACTGAACAAAGTGATTAATCACAGACCATTCTGAGCTTATTAAAAGCATTCTGGTACAATATTTTTAATCCAGAAGAATATATTTCTTATTTATAGAGAATCCAAAATAGCTGAATAGGAGCATATGTTCATGCATCATGGACATTTAAAAAATGTCCACATAACAACTGTTCATTTGCTAATATTCTAATTAGTTATAACATTAGTTATAAGACCACTGAAAGAAGAAATTTTTATAAATTAAATCTGGTCCTCTGACAGCAAGTGTAAGTGGCTTTGAACAAGTTGACCTTTTCTATCTGTCTTTTCCCTGAGAAGTAGGACATCCATTCTTTCATGTGCGTGCCTAGTTCCTCTGTCAACCATTCTTTTAAATAAAAATGGTGTTTCATAAAAAAAGTATCTACAACACCCATACCACACACAAGAGCTTTTCTTCAAAATATCTATTGAACTTTGTATGCAGCAAAGTGCTTTGTCTACTTTCCATTTTCACAAATGTGATATAAAAGATCTGTACTCAAAGGCTGAGATGTAACAAAATTATTTTTAGTGCTTAATTGGGGCCATCGGCAAGGAACATAGGCACGTCTCTATCTGTGAGCATCCACTGATGAAGAAATCAATTTTAGTGTACTTGTTACTACTGCCTTGATTTACACTGAATTACCAGTAGTTTTCCCTGTCATCCTATTTGCACTATCAGTGCCCTTATCGAGACAGTTGATAGGATAAATCATAAGATTCATAAAGGTTACTCAATACTGCAACTATTTACCTTTTATGCTCATTAGACATTTACATAAAAATCATATTTGATGATTAGTTGGTATTGGTAACAGAGTCCAGCCACAACTAGAGACTTATTCATTTGTAGGTACTATTCTCCAAGTGAGATATTGCTGATAAACATTCTTCATGGGTTTGCTGATAAATCTTTAATTCAATGAGTTACTGAATCATTGGAAAATGGCACTGCTGTGATTTATTTTACCAACTCTTCATCCAGTAAACATTCAATAATGTCAACTGTTCAAGGCTTTAGATTTTTAGCCGTTGTATTAATTTTCTCCATTAAATACGATTCAATAGATTATAATAAACCTCTGTGGTTTATTTTTAATAAGAATATGTAATAAGAGCTTATCATATCCATATTTAAAATAGTATATTTTCCTTTCAGTTGTGAATTATTGGTCTCAATATTACATCTGTGTGGCACTGTGACACTATTCAAACATGTTCTGTTGCGTGAGACACACAAGTATTGATATCTACAGTCCCCCAGATGTACACCTTTTATCAGACTTTTATTTCCTATTTATAGTTTTCACTATTTCTTTTGAATCATTTTCCCTGTCTTGTGAGTCAGATAATTCTCTGGCATTTAAGTTTCATCTCTTTCAGCATCTTTAGAGGTTGTCAGTGCAGCTAAGTGTTGATCAAGTGAGTCTTCCACCTCCCTTGTGCTATGTAAATAATCTATTTTTAAAAAGAAAATGAACGTATTGCAATCTTTTCTTTAAAATAAAATTCTTTAAATTTCCAAACTAAATGTTGTAGATAACTTAAAAATTCAGTAAACTTTTAGGAAAAAGTTATTTTTATATTATGCAAAGCTAAATAGCAAATTGCACTTATTTACTGTGTTTTACATCTGAATGTAAGGAAAACTTCAAGATTCAAAATTATTATTTTTTTGATTGACAAGAGGATGCAGAGACTAGAAGAGGTATAAGTGAAAACAACTAGTAACATCAAAAAACAAGCTTCAAGAGAAACTGAGCTACTCTCTGAAAATGCACACGTTTATACCTTAAATTTACCATGTTAGAAACTTTTAGAAAACATGAGAACATAAGTACATGTTCTATGTCATGAGAGCAGTGATATCATCATGTATAATGTAGTATCTGGAACACTGCATTAGAGACCAATCAGAGAAGGAAGTGATGAAGGCAAATGACATCTTAGGATTATTATGAA
This sequence comes from Ovis canadensis, assembly GCF_042477335.2. NCBI lineage: Eukaryota > Metazoa > Chordata > Mammalia > Artiodactyla > Bovidae > Ovis > Ovis canadensis. The sequence continues at coordinate 104,599,616 of NC_091249.1, forward strand.
AATAATTTTGATCTTGTGACCTTTAACTTATACTCTGACAGTGTCTCAAGGTAACTCACTTTTGGAAACACTAGTCTAATGGGATAATTGAATACAGAATTAGTATTTATTCATTCTTGCCATCTCTTTTATCAAATCTGTTCTCTTGTACACTCCATGCCTATCCTATGCATTGCTTTAAAATTTTCAAACATCTATTATCATAACAGTTTTAAATATCCGCACATTTAGCTCAACATAGGAACTAATTCAATAATGCAAAATTCACTCTTACAATTATAAAAAATGGAAGAACTTTAAACAGCCAATTGGATTTTTCAGTTATTTAGAAAATATATGAATTCATATTTTTTAAAATACAGGAATGAAAATATTTCTCACATATTTAAATGTGTTTTAATGTTAACCACAGGTGACAGGTATTGTTATAGATAAATGTATCTTAATCCTATACTAAAAATAAAAAAGCAAGGATGTGAAATAGTACTTATATTTTAGAAGTATGCTTCACAATGAGTTGGAAGGAAAATATATCAAAAAAGAAGACCAACCTATAGTTGGTTTGACAAAATTTGGAAGAGGTAAAAGCAAAAATGAAAGAGTGGGGAAGAGATGCAAGAATGAGGACAAATTTAACAAATAATTGGAACAAAAGAATAGTCTTAACCCATAAAAAAACCAAGATCATGGCATCCGGTCCCATCACTTCATGGCAAATAGAAGGGGACAAAGTGGAAGTAGTGGCAGATTTTATTTCACTGGACTCCAGCATCACTGTGGATGGTGACTGCAGCCATGAAATTAAAAGACACTTGCTTCTTGGAAGGAAAGTTATAATAACCTGGACAGCATATTGAAAAGCAGAGACATTAAAAAAAAAAAAAAAGCAGAGATATCACTTGGCAGACAAAAATCATATAGTCAAAGCTATGGTTCTTCCAGTGCATCATAAATAAGGCTAGGGGCTGAAAAACTGATGCTTTAAAATTGTGGTGCTGAAGAAGACTCTTGAGAGTCCCTTGGAAAGCAAGGAGATCAAACCAGTCAATCTTAAAGCAAATTAACCCTGAGTATTCATTGGAAGGACTGAAGCTCCAATACTTTGGCCACCTGATGCAAAGAGTCAAGTCCTTAAAAAAAGATCTTGATGCTGGGAAAGACTAAAGGCAACAGGAGAAGAGGATGAGAAGGTTAGGTAGCAATATCAACTCAATGGGCATGAATTTGAGCAAACTCCAGAAGGTAGTGGAGGATTGAGGAGCTGGCATGTTGCACTCTGTGGGGTTGTGAAGAGTTGAATGTTACTTAGCAACTGAACAACAACAACACTGATACTTTAATATGATGATTATCTAGGTTAATATTTTTGTCAAGCAGTAGAAGTAGGTAACAATAATTTTTAATTTTATGTTTATAGTGTATATAGTACTTTTTTTTACCAATATAAATTTAATAATACAGATAGAAGATATAGGAATTTGGTGGGAGGTCTGAACCTCAGCAGAAGTCCTTGAGAACAAGTGGGAGTCAGTCACAAAACTGAAAAACAAAATGAATATGTCAACCATTCTTGAGGGAACTGTGGTCTGATAAGCTGTGATTTCGGGTTTTCAGTGTCATTCTGCCAATTTTAGAGGGACGTCTAATTGCTGAGATATCACACTCTAACACACCACAAATTATGATTGTGGATGACTTCATAGTTCAGAAAACAAATGAGATCTTATCTTTTCTTGTTTTCTTGTTGTAAACTCTTCATTTAAACTTCTGAGTGTGATGGTATTTTATAGTCATAGGAATTTCCTACCTCGGAGAGGGCTTCCCAGGTGGTGCTAGTGGTAAAGAACCCGCCTGCCAATGCAGGAGACATAGGAGATCCAAGTGTGACCCTTGGGTTGGGAAGATCCCTGGGAGAAGAGCATGGTAACCCATTCTAGTGTTCCTGCCTGGAGAATCCCATGGACAGAGATGCCTGGCAAGCTACAGTCCATAGAGTCTCAAAGAGCTGGACACAGCTGAAGCAACTTGGCATGCACACACCACATGGAGAATATGAGCCTGAACTGTGAAGTCCAGCAGAAGCAAGAAGAAAGCAGAACAGTGACATGCAGAAATTAACAGAGCTTTGGTACAATGCTAACTGATATGAGCCTCCATTTTCAACTTCCATTTTATCAGAGTTACTAAATTTTCACTTAAGCTAAATTGGATATGGTTTCTGTTACCCGCAATAAAATAATCGGGGCTAATACAGTAATTCATTTTCTCTATCTCCCATGGAAAACATCCCAGTAAAGTTATAAGGCAAATTTAGTAGAAGATAATTTCCTTTTGACAGTTGGAGGTTTAATTAATACATGTTTTCCCCCTTCTGATACCAATTTTGAAATCCCTGCACATGAAGTCTCCCATTAAATTTCAGGCTATTACATTAGATGTAGGGTGAGGAGCTACACAAGGAATAAGGCTACTTCAGCTAAAATTGTTTCACTAAATACTGGAGGGAAAATGTGTTAAACATAGGTGTATCTATCTATCGATACGTGTGTGTGTGTGTGTACATATATATATTTGTCCAAGAATAAACTCTATTTTCCTCCTTAGAGATAAATATCCAAATACTAGGGCCCTAAATCCTCTATGTTAGTCATAGAAGACAATTTTTTATGATTTTTTGACACATTTGTACTGCTAGACTTCACTAAAGCATATGAAGCACACATGTTACCCTGACAGCAAAGAAATGAAAATGATGCACTATATATATTTTTCATTGGCATCTTTGTAGACCTTGCCAGTATCTGAACTGTTAGAACATGGTTGAATGTCAGTTTTGCGCAGGAATTTTCAAGCAGGTTTGTAATAGTGTTGAATATATTTGGTCATAAAATTTACTATTCAGAAAAAGCAAACTTTCTCCAAACATGAAATTTTATAAACAGCCATTAATTGTTCAATATAGCAAAGCTTTTGAATTCTAGATATTCTGTTAATACTGATGTGGTATTCAGTGGCTTTCCTTAAGAAAAATAATATATCCTCTATTTTAACACTGAGTTTCAATATATAGTTTCAGTAGTGACCTCATCTGTCAGACTGTTTTAAGAAAGCACAATGTTAAAATAGCACTATGGGATTTTAGATTATTTAGAAGATTTTAAAAGGACTGAGTTCATTAGTAAGTGAGAATTTTAATAAACATCGAAAATACCCTCACAGTTTCATTATTTTATTCTATCATGTTATATAACTGCTCGTAGGTCTTTGCCATTGAAATCATAGCTAATGGACAGTTCACAGGTTTTAAAGAAATTGGAAAGGCCCATATTTTAAGATGATTTGCAAAATTTTTATAATTTAGTATCGACCTTCAACTTTGGATTCTAAGAAATGAACGAATATTCATTATTGAAGCAAAATATGAATATTTAAAAGGAAAACTCATCTCATCACTATGGGATTCTGATGAGTATATTTTACCTATCTATGCACAAACATATATATATATATATTCATACATAATTGAAAAAAATAATATAATTCTGTGATAGAAAGTCTAAAATAAGTGTGGCATTAATATGATAAAACTTAATTTTTATTCATGAGAATGAAGTGCAGTAAGGCATGACTCCACAAGGAATTCAGCACACAGAACCTTCCAGCTCATGGTTTAACCAGCCTTAGGATGTTACATTTTGTCCTCATGGTCCAAAATGGTTGAGCTATTATATCAGCATTCCAGGAAGTAGAATAGAATCATTGCCCACTAAAATTATAATGTGATTTATAAGTTTAAGTTATTATCCTCTTCCTTTTTTATTTGAATGGATAGAAATATTTGGCTCATCTGGTTTTCTAATTTCTTAAATTGAACAGTCATACATTTTCAGTATCCACCTTAAATAAAATAATTTAAGGCCATAATGTTTTCTTTCAGTACAGCTTTACTATAATTCATTGTTTATTCAGCAAATGGTCCTGGAAAAGTTGGACAGCTATATGTAAATCAATGAAGTTAGACACACTCTCACAGAATACACAAAAATAAACTCAAAATGGCTTAAAATCTTAAACATAGATATAATACCCTAAACCTCCTAGAAGAAATAATAGGCAAAATATTCTCTGGTGTAAATTGTACCAATATTTTATCATTTCACCTGCCAACAAGGTAATGCTCAAAATCCTCCAAGCTAGGGTTCAACACTGCATGAACTGAGAATTTCCTAATGTACAAGCTGGATTTAGAAAAGGCAGAGGAATCACAGATCAAATTGCCAACATCTGTAGGATTATAGAAAAAGCAAGACAATTCCAGAAAAACATAAACTTCTGCTTCATTGACTACACTAAAGCCTTTGATCTTGTGGATCACTACAAACTGTGGGAAAATGCTTAAAGTTACAAGAATAATGGACCACCTTACCTGACTCCTGAGAAACCTATATGCAGCTCAAGAAGCAATCATTAGAACCGGACATGGAACAATGGACTGGTTGCAAATTGGGAAAGGAGTACGTCAAGGCTGTATATTGTCAACCTATTTATTTAACTTCTATGCAGAGTACATCCTGTGAAATGCCAGGCTGGATGAAGCACAAAGCTGCAATCAAGATTGCCAGAAGATATATCGATAACCTCAGATATGCAGATGACACCACCCTAATGGCAGAAAGTAAAGTGGAATTTAAGAGACTCTTGATGACGGTGAAAGAGGAGAGTGAAGAAGCTGGCTTAAAAATGAAGATCCAAAAAAACAAAGATCATGGCATCTGGTCCCATCACTTCATGTCAAATAGATGGGGACCCAATGGAACCAGCAACAACTTTTATTTTCTTGGGCTCAAAAATCACCGTGGATGGTGATTGCAGTCATGAAATTAAAAGATACTTGCTCCTTGGAAGAAAAGCTATGATAAACCTAGACAGTGTACTAGAAACCAGAGACATTACTTTGCTGACAAAGATCCATATAGTCAAAGCTATAGTTTTTCCAGTAGTCATACACGGATGTGTGTGTTGGACCATAAAGAAGGCCGAGCACTGAAGAACTGATGCTTCGAACTGTGGTGTTGGAGAAGACCTTGAGAGACCCTTGGACTGAAAGGAAATCAAACGAGTCAATCCTAAAGGAAATCAACCCTGAATATTCATTGGAAGGACCGATGCTGAAGCTGAAGCTCCAATAACTAGGCAACCTGATGTGAAGAGCAGACTCACTGGAAAAGACCCTGATGCTGGGAAAGATTTAAGACAGTAGGAGGAAGGGAGAACAGAGGACGAGATGGTTGGATGGCGTCACCAAAATGCAGATGAGTTTGAGCAAGCTCCTGGAGATAGTGAAGGACCAGGAAGCCTAGCATGCTATAGTCAATGGGGTCTCTCAAAGAGCTGGACGTGTCTGAGTAACTGAACAACAGCAGCAATGTTTTCTTAGTTCATTTTCCCAAGGTAATAGAAATAAAATCTAACAAACAAACCAAAAAAAAAAAAAAGATAAATGAAACCTGATTAAAATTACAAGCTTTTGCAAAGCAAAAAAATAAAATAAAAAAGTGTTAGTTACATCCGACTCTTTGTTACCCCAATACCATGTGACCCCATAGCCTGCTAGGTTCCTCTGTCCTCAGAATTTTCCACACAAGAATACTGGTATGGGTAGCCATTCCTTTCTCCAGCTGAATCTTCCCCACAGAGGAATAAACCCAAAGGAAACCATAAACAAAATGAAAACAACCTACAGAATGGAGAAAATATGTTCAAAGGATGCAACCAGAAAGGGTTTAATTTCCAAAATATGCAAAACAGTATGGAGATTCCTCAAAAACAAATTTACAGTAGAGTTGCCACATGATCCAGCAATCCTACTCTTTGGCATATACCCAGACCAAGCTATAATTCAAAAAGATACACGTACCCCTATGTTAATAGCAGCACTGTTTATAACAGGCAAGATATGGACTCCACCTAAATGGCCATCAACAGATAAATGTGTAAGAAGATACAGTATGTATATACAATGGAATAACACTCAGCCATGAAAGAGAATGAAATAATGCCATTTAAAGTAACATGGGTAGACCTAGAGATGATCATACTAAGCAAAGTAAATCAGAATAAAATGATAAAAGCCATATGATATCACTTATATGATAAGGGATTAGGAAGATCCCCTGGAGGAGGGGATTGTGACATGTATTTGAATTATAAATCCAAAATGGAATACAAATCAACATATCTACAGACCAAAACACATATAAAAAAAGAGTCCCAGGTACAAAGAACAAGTCTGTAGCTACCAAGGGAAGAGGTAAGGGAGGGAAAGAATGGGAATTTGGGATTAGTAGATGCAAACTACATATATATGATGGATTAAACAACAAGGTCCTACTATATAGCACAGAGAATGCTGTACAAAATCTACTAAAGAGTAGTGGTGAAGTAACTATACAGCTTGGATCAGTTTTGTTTTTAAAGTTGTCCTATGGGTCATGTGTTGGTTATTTCCACTCTCAAAAGTGTCCTGGTTGACGGTAAATTATATAGTCACCTAACTAATGACTCATACAATCACTGGGAAGCTGGAGAACGATATTGGAGACTAAGCTTTTAGGCACAGTATTTGAAACTATGTTGCCTCAGTGATGCTTAGTTGCTCAGTGATGTTCGACTCTTTGTGACCCCATGGACTATAGCTACCAGGCTCCTCTGTCCATGGGGATTCTCCAGGCAAGAACAGTGAAGTGAGTTGCCATGCCCTCCTCCAGGGGATCTTCCCAACCTAGGGATCAAACCCAGGTCTCCTGCATTGCAGGCGGATTCTTTAACATCATAGCCACCACTGGCCTGTTAATATTGCTGCTTGAAAGCAATATTACCATCAAGCTTGAAAGGTCAGGCTCTCCACGTTAGCCCAATAGCTTCTGTCATCCATGCCATTTACGCTTTAGGAATTGCACCATGTGCCTACTAATATCCCTGAAAAGTGAACACTTCCAGGAGTGAAGAAATCTTCTCAAAAGTACCACTTCTCCATTCTGAATCAGTGGCAAGTACTGCACCTGCCCCTTCAGCATGCAAGTCAGAGCATTCCTTGCAGTTAGGATGCAGGCAGTTGTTCTGAGCTCTGTCAGTCATACACACCACTGCCCACAAGAAGGCTACCATTTTTCTTATGGTTTCTTAGTTTTCTGGTTAAATTAGAAATGTTTCCCTTTACTGGAACTTATAGCTTCTTGAGTTTTTTTTTTTTTTCTTTCTCTTATTTATTTGTTGAAGAGATGGGCATTTTCTAAAATGTGATTCTCTTTATTCCTTGGAGAACCACATATCAGTATCATTCTATTGATTATACACTTGAAATTCATTAAATATATGGTATAGCAAACAGAAAATACAATATCCTTAAACCCAGTTTCACAGTTCAAGAATTGATGAATTAAGTGTGCTCAGAGAATAACTCCAAGGATTAAGTAAATCTTGAAGGCACTGCATTTGTGTCAGAAGTGGGACAGATATGATTGTAAGATGGGTTGACAAAGAAAAGCGCTAACTCTTGACTATGTTATTAAATGCTATCATATGAAAGAGGGGAGAGGCTTTGTCTCCACTTAAAGATAGAACTAGGATAACCAGGTACATCATATGAGTATTAATATTTCTATTTAACATTAACTATTTTAGATTTATTTTTGTTAAATTAACAGAATTTTTCTACTGAATTAGAGATTGTTGTTAATCCATAAAGACCCACTTCTAAATCTAGACTAGAGTGTGCTTTCAAACAAAAGTCTTTATCTTTAAAAATAGTAAGAAACAAGCTGTCTTAAAAATAGTTTGTTATCCATTAACCAGTACTATAGCATCATTTCAAAGAACACTGTCAATTCATTGGTAGGCCAAAGAGCCCAAGAAAAAGCACAACTGTAGCTTTACATTTATGCCATTAACCAGGTTATGTATGAGTAAAACTAAATAAGCATAAGTAAATGAATCTCAGATGAGGACACAGAATCTCAGAGATATTAAGTAATTTGTATAAGGCCAGACTGCTAAGAAACGGCAGAGACAGTATTCATGAGCCCATGAATCACAAGCCCAACCTGGCTCCAGAACTATCAATTATGACATGCCTTGTGTATGAAGCAATTTACCTTTAAGAGAGATTCAAGGAAGGTGTTAAGTCGCTCACTCAGTTGTGTCTGACTCTTTGCGACCCTGTGGACTATAGCCCACCAGGCTCCTCTGTCCATGGGATAAGGAAGGTGTTACTAGTCGTCAAATGAGAATAGCATTATCTATATGAAAAACTGAAATATTTTATAAAGATAAGGAAGGCTCTATCACTAGATAACTCACAAGTAAATAATTACTGTTAGGAAAACAGGTAATGTAGTTTGAATTGTCCAATTGCTTTTCTTGTTGTCGTTCAGTTGGCCAGTCGTGTCCAACATTTTGCAACCCCATGGACTGCAGCAAGCCAGGCTTCCCCGTCCATTGCCAACTCCCTGAGCTTGCTCAAACTTGTGTCCATTGAGTCAGTGATGCCATCCAACCGTCTCATCCTCTGTCATCCCATTCTCCTACTGCCTTCAATCTTTTCCAGCATCAGGGTCTTTTCCAGTGAGTTGGCTCTTCAAATCAGGTAGCCGAAGTATTGCACAGTTGGGAAGTTAGGAGCCCTAAGGACTCATGAATATTCTACATCTAATTATAACAGACTGAATTATGGGAAGACATATGGGAAGACATAAACAATACAGCCTGCTGTTATATAACTTGAAATTGTCAGTGGGCTTTGAGCGTATGCCTATTTGCATTTCCTTTCATTGACTAGTGAGAGGTACAAGCCCTACTTTCCACTGGGCAGAGTGCAAAGGAGGAGACTGGAAGTATAAAAGGGGGAAGCCAACAGTGATCAATAGGAAGGATGAAGAGAACTCCTTTGAGAAGGTCTGACTAATAAAAGACCTGTCTGCTTGAGCTGAACTGAGCTGTAACTTGTCTGTCGTTCTACACCTTTTGGTCCATCGCTCCAAATTTTTGTTGTGATGAGACAAGAACCAAGGAAGAGAAATAAACCCACTGAATTTTTCAGCTAGTGAACTTTATGTATATACAACTAAGTCAGATATATATTTCCTTTGGGCAGTGAGTAGGTTTTCAGATCAATACAAGTGTAATATAGACCAAGCATGGGAAGAATATCTGTAGAATTATTTGTAACAAATAAATATTTCATTTTTATATAGTCAGTTACCTAGTAATTATGCTTTCACATTGTTGGTTACAGTAACATGAAAACTATCAACCACCCTGTCAACACCATCATATTTCATCTCCATAGCTATGTAGTCTATTTTCATGATCTTCTATTTGCATTAGATATTATTTACCTGAAAATATTTGAGCACACACTGTCTTTGTTATATAAACCTAGCCTTAGTAAAAAAAAATGAGGATATTAATTTTAACTTATTCTGGTTAAACTAATTGTATAGATAACATGAGTAATGTTTTCTCTGTGCTTCACATGGCAACCAGGTTTTCTAAGGTTAAAGTAAAAATTTTTATCATTACTATCAACAAAGTTACCAACAAAAAGCTATATTGAACCCCACAGAAATGTTTTACATAGAGCTACTTAAGTAACATATTGCCTTGAGGCATCTATATGATACCACAGAATTTCAATTATCTTCTGGTATTTTATTACATTCTATTATTTTTTTCAAAAATAGTCAATGGTAAATATATTTAAACTGGTAAATGCTAGCCACCTATACTCTTCTAAGAATTATTCAAGTTTTAAAAATTCTACACAAACCTTTTAAATTTAACAGCATAATTAAGTGAAAAAAAATTGTTGGAATTTTAAGGTCGAATAATTATTTTAAAAATTGGCTGACATAGCCACCATAGAGTATTTATAAACTTATGCATCATAGAGTAAAAATATTCTCAGATAAAAATGTCCCCATGGTGCTCATATTTGAAAGCACATGAATTAAATATGCCTCCCTCATCTCTGGTGGTACATGGAATTTTTATGTCTTAACTAGGCTTTTGTATTTATTTTATGTAAAAATACTAGTATGCCACTAAAATTTTTATTTTTCTGTAAATGTCATAGCATAAGATATAAAAAACATAGCATTGCCTTTACTTAAAATGCTTCAGTTTTACATCCCCAAATTACCTCTAAATCCTATTGAATATAACATACCTACCTTCCTTTTCTTATGGACTGCAAGAATATTTACTTTATCTACATGTCATCCTTCTCCTTTCAATTTCAACTGCTTGTTTATTTCTCTTGCTTAGATATATCTCTCTTCATTTTTCTAAATACTGAGTGTTGATATTGTATTTTTATAATTCAAAATTTTCCAAGCTTGACACATATATCAAAAACTGTTGTCTAGTTAGGTATGATTAATTAGATAGCTCAGATGGTAAAGAATCTGCCTGGAATGCAGGATATCTGGGTTCAGTCCCTGGGTTGGGAAGATCCCCTGGAGGAGGGCATGGAAACCCACTCCAATATTCTTGCCTGGAGAATCCTCGTGGAGAGAGGAGCCTGGCAGGCTACAGTCCACGGGGTTGCAGAAAGTCGGACATGGCTGAGCAGCTAAGCACAGCGCAGAGCATTATTTAAGCTAACATAGTGAAAACAATGAAATGTCCAGGCTCTGCGGCTAGATATCCTGGCTCTAACACTTCTGCTTGTGTGCTGGTGAGCAAGTTACTGGAGCTCTTAATGCCTCAGTTTTCTAATCTGCAGAATGAGGATAATAAGAATGTTCATGTCATTGGATTGTTGTGAAGACTAATGGGATAACCCACTAAGACCTTGAAGCAATAAATGACACAAAGAAAACATGCATTATAGTTAGATATTTAAGGAGTTTTGTTGCTATAATCATTACTACTGTACAACAATAGTAATCATTATTATCATTATATAATCTGATTTAATTTGAAAGTCATCTCTTTAAAAAATCCCACCAGGCACAATATAGAGCCAGACACTGAAGATACAAAGATGATCACTTTTGAGGAAAAGTAAGAAACCATAGAGAATACTATAGGATAGGCAGAACAGAAAATGTGGAAAGTGCACAAAGTTGCGAAACTATGCAAGTTCAGTTTTATGATCACGTGTAAGGAGACTAGATTTATAAGATTTCAGCAATAAACAGTATTTGAACTCTATTTGAAACAAAATTTAAAAATCTGAAACAGTCATAATTTCCTCAATAGGAAATCATTTTCCATTAAATCCCTATTTAAGATAGCCCTGGTCACTACTTAACATGATGTTATACAGTCATTTTTTTTTATTTGTTCATTTATTGTTTTGCTCAATAAACTCTAATTTCCATGAAGCCTGAGGCTTCCTTTTATTCTGTTACTGTTCTGGCAGTGGCTTCCTTGCATATGGTAATTTGGCCATGTAGGCTGACTATATGGCATTTCCCAAACTGATTCGATCCTAGACCTTTGTCCCTGCGGCTCATTTTATGGAACTGGTATACCTTGGAACAGACTTTGGAAGATATCATGCACTGCATATCTCCAGTTTCATTCTCCAGGTCCGCTTCCTATCCTTTTCCTCTCACAATTTGCCCTGGCGTGCTGATAGCATTGACAGGCTCCCCTTGCTTCGGTTTCTGGTTGGATTTAGTCCATCAGAAACAGTAATAAAAGATCCTGAGGAAAGAAGGAGAATGGATTGATGAAGACATTTGTTCTCCAGGTCCCTCTTCTTAGCTCATTGTGGTTTGGCTGTACCTTTACTGAAGGCCACATGTTCTATGAAGTGGTTCTGTCCATAAAGCTACCCTGTGTGTACAGGCAACCTCCTGCCCCTCTTGTCCCATCAGGCTAGCTTTGGGGAAGGTGTCCCAGGTCCCCAGTCTCTCTTTTTTCAAGCCAAATCTGCTGTGCATCTTAAATAGACCCTTTGACAAACTGTCTTCAATCGTTCGGTTTGGTTATACTATCTGTTTCTTGTGTGTGTGCGTGTTGTTGCCTCAGTCATGTCTGACTCTCTGCAACCCCATGGAGTGTAGCCCACCAGGCTCCTCTGTCCATGGGGTTTTCCAGGCAAGAATACTGGAGTGGATTGCTGTGTCTTCCTCCAGGGGATCTTCCCAACCCAGGGATAGAACCTGTGTCTCCTGCATTGGCAAACAGGTTCTTTATCACTAGGGCTATCTGGGAAGCATTGCTAAAGCCCTATTTCACACTGAGTTATAATACCATTATAGTCTTAGTCTTTTAAGTGGATGGGTATTTAGGTAAGGTCCGTCTCAAGATGTCTTCTTTTCTCAGTCTACTGGATAGAGGTTTTAGAGGTCCACAATTGGGCAACATGAAGTAAGAGTACCCCTGAATGTAAAATATTATCTATGTCACAAACAAGTATTTGATTTCTGTGGAGAGAATCCACATATTTGTAACAATTCTCAGAAACAAATAGGAGAATAGTCATACTCCTATAATTACAATTCCTAATCTTTGGCAGCATTTCTACACTAAAATTAATACACATGAAAATGGATGTGGGATGTTGATGGTTGTTGATGTCCTATATTACCAAATTATTTGAAGCTTTCTGCTCCCCTCAAAGCCCTATATAAGGCTTTAACACTCATACTAAAGGGGAAGAGAATTGTGTCCTGTGGAACTAGTCAATGGAACATCGTGACTATAAAGAATATAGACTCTAAAATAAACTTTCTAATTTAGAGCTATAGAAAACTATAGTGTCTTCTAAATTTATAGTTTCCAGATATATCTGTTATCTAAGTAGTGACCTGAATTATAGAAAATATATAAATTCTTCACAACCCCAGGAAGTGGATGGTCAGGAAATAAAGAAATTGGAAATGTTTCCTCCTCCTGTGAGCTTTCAGATAACAATGCATTTATCTCTCCTCTTAAGGGTTGTCACTGTCCTCCCACATGGGAAACATTACAGAAAGTATCACATTTTGCCAGGTTATCCTTCCCAGGATGCAGGTATTGTAACCATTTTCAAGTTGTCAATGAAAAACTCAGAAGCCTGATCATGAGTAACAGTCTTTTTTCACAAAGGTTCCCACTAGGGGCTTGGAGACATCTTGAACATTAAGTTATTTGTATACAGCATTAACATTACCAAACTTAAAAAAACAGGTGTGACTTATGGTAAAAATCAGTTCAGTTCAGTTCACTTCAGTCCAGTCGCACAGTCGTGTCCGACTCTTTACGACCCCATGAATCGCAGCACGCCAGGCCTCCCTGTCCATCACCAACTCCCAGAGTTCACTCAGACTCACGTCCACTGAGTCCGTGATGTCATCCAGCCATCTCATCCTCTGTCGTCCCCTTCTCCTCCTGCCCCCAATCCTTCCCAGCATCAAAGTCTTTTCCAATGAGTCAACTCTTCGCATGAGGTGGCCAAAGTACTGCAGTTTCAGCTTTAGCATCATTCCTTCCAAAGAAATCCCAGGGCTGATCTCCTTCAGAATGGACTGGTTGGATCTCCTTGCAGTCCAAGGGACTCTCAAGAGTCTTCTCCAACACTACAGTTCAAAACCATCAATTCTTCGGGGCTCAGCTTTCTTCACAGTCTAACTCTCACATCCATACATGACCACAAGAAAAACCATAGCCTTGACTAGACGGACCTTAGTTGGCAAAGTAATGTCTCTGCTTTTGAATATGCTATCTAGGTTGCTCATAACGTTTCTTCCAAGGATTAAGCGTCTTGTAATTTCATGGCTGCAGTCACCATCTGCAGTGATTTGGAGCCCAAAAAAATAAAGTCTGACACTGTTTCCACTGTTTCTCCATCTATTTCCCATGGAGTGATGGGACCGGATGCCATGATCTTCGTTTTCTGAATGTTGAGCTCTAAGCCAACTCTTTCACTCTCCACTTTCACTTTCATCAGGAGGCTTTTTAGTTCCTCTTCACTTTCTGCCATAAGGGTGGTGTCATCTGCATATCTGAGGTTATTGATATTTCTCCTGGCAATCTTGATTCCAGCTTGTGTTTCTTCCAGTCCAGTGTTTCTCATGATGTACTCTGGATATAAGTTAAGGGACTAGATCTGATAGATAGAGTGCCTTATGAACTATGGAATGAGGTTTGTGACACTGTACAGGAGACAGGGATCAAGGCCATCTCCATGGAAAAGAAATGCAAAAAAGCAAAATGGGTGTCTGGGGAGGCCTTGCAAATAGCTGTTAAAAGAAGAGAAGGGAAAAGCAAAGGAGAAAAGGAAAGATATAAGCATCTGAATGCAGAGTTCCAAAGAATAGCAAGAAGAGATAAGAAAGTCTTCTTCAGCAATCAATGCAAAGAAATAGAGGAAAAGAACAGAATGGGAAAGACTAGAGATCTCTTCAAGAAAATTAGAGGTATCAAGGGAACATTTCATGCAAAGATGGGCTCAATAAAGGACAGAAATGATCTGGACCTAACAGAAGCAGAAGATATTAAGAAGAGGTGGCAAGAATACACAGAAGGACTGTACAAAAAAGATCTTCACGATCCGGATAATCACGATGGTGTGATCACTCATCTAGAGCCAGACATCCTAGAATGTGAAGCCAAGTGGGCCTTAGAAAGCATCACTATGAACAAAGCTAGTGGAGGTGATGGAATTCCAGTTGAGCTATTTCAAATCCTGAAAGATGATGCTGTGAAAGTGCTGCACTCAGTATGCCAGCAAATTTGGAAAACTCAGCAGTGGCTACAGGACTGGAAAAGGTCAGTTTTCATTCCAATCCCAAAGAAAGGCAATGCCAAAGAATGCTCAAACTACCACACAATTGCACTCATCTCACATGCTAGTAAAGTAATGCTCAAAATTCTCCAAGCCAGGCTTTAGCAATACATGAACTGGGAACTTCCTGATGTTCAAGCTGGGTTTAGAAAAGGCAGAGGAATCAGAGATCAAATTGTCAACATCCGCTGGATCATGGAAAAAGCAAGAGAGTTCCAGAAAAACATCTCTTTCTGCTTTATTGACTATGCCAAAGCCTTTGACTGTGTGGATCACAATCAACAGTGGAAAATTCTGAAAGAGATGGGAATACCAGACCACCTGACCTGCCTCTTGAGAAATTTGTATGCAGGTCAGGAAGCAACAGTTAGAACTGGACATGGACAACAGAATGGTTCCAAATAGGAAAAGGAGTATGTCAAGTCTATATATTGTCACCCTGCTTATTTAACTTATATGGTAAAAATGTGCTCTCCCTAGACCAAAAGCTGTGTCTCTTATCTTTATATAGGAATATACCTTACCAGAATTTTAGTAATTGGGTACATTAAATTTCCAGAGAAATCCATTTATGTTTCACATCTTATAAAATTCTTTACAGAGATATTTATTTCCTATGTGTTTTATTAAGTGCTAGATACAGAGATGAACAAAACTAATATAAATTCTGCCTTTGTGAAGGTTGGTCTACATTTTTTAAAATTTAGATATATTTGGAAGATGTATGCCATAAAAAGTTGCACATTTTGACATACTTTTGCATATTTGACAAAGTTAATTTATAGATATTATTTATATTCATCTTTGTCAGCAAGTCTATAATTTTCCAGATGCCAGTGAGTCTATATTATCATTCTGAAACCTCAAGGGTATACAATAAGGTCTTGGTCATAGTAGAGATACATATGTAGAATAAATGATTTCTTTAAAAGTGAAGAATAGGCCCCCTTCATGGATTATTATTGAAAAAAATTAAGTTGAAGAAAGTAGGGAAAACCACTAAGCCATTCAGTGCATGAAGTGAGTGAAAGTCACTCAGTCACGTCTGACTCCTTGCAACTGCATGAGCTGCATAGTCCTTGGAATTCTTCAGGCCAGAATACTGAATTTGGAAGCCTTTCCCTTCTCCAGGGGATCTTCTTAACCACGGAATTGAACCCAGGTTTCCCTCATTGCAGGCTGATTCTTTACCAGCTGAGCCACAAGGGGAGCGCAAGAATACTGGCGTGGTTAGACTATCCCTTCTCCAGCAGATCTTCCCAATCCAGGAATCAAACCAGGGTTTCCTGCATTGCAGGTGGATTCTTTACCAACTGAGCTATTAGGGAAGTCCAATACATTCAGTTATGACCTATATCAAATCCCTTATGATTATACAGTGCAGATGATGACTGGATTCAAGGGATTAGATCTGATAGACAGAGTGCCTGAAGAACTAAGCACAGAGGTTTGTAACACTGTATAGGAGGCAGTGGCCAAAATCATATCAAAGAAAAATGTATGCAAAGCGGCAAAGTGGTTGTTTGAGGAGGCTTTGCAAATAGCTGAGGAAGAAGAAAAGTGAAAAGCAAGCAGGAGGGGGGCTGTGGAAAGGGAAAGATATACCCTACTGAATGCAGAGTTCCAGAGAATAATAAGGCTTTCTTCAATGAACAATGCAAAGAAGTAGAGGAAATCAACAGAATGGGAAAGACTAGAGATCTCTTCAAGAAAATTGGAGATATCAAGGGAAGATTACATACAAGGCTGGGCAAGATAAAGGACAGAAATAGTAAGAACCTAACAGAGGCAGAAGAGATTAAGAAGAGGTGGCAAGAAACAAAGAACTATACAAAAAAGGTATTAATGACCTGGATAATCACCATGGTGTGGTCACTCACCCGGATCCAGACATCCTGGAGCATGAAGTCAGGTAGGCCTTAGGAAACATTACGACAAACAAAGCTAGTGGGGGTGATGGAATTCCAACTAAGCTATTTAAATCCTAAAAGATAATGCTGTTAAAATGCTGCACTCAATATGTCAACAAATTTGGAAGACTCAGCAGTGGACACAGGACTGGAAAAGGTCAGTTTTCATTCCAATCCCAAAGAAGGGTAATGTCAAAGAACGTTCAAACTACTATGTTCAAATGTTCAAACTACTCTGTTCAAATGTTCAAACTATTATGCTCATTTTGCATGCTAGTAAGTTTGTGCTCAAGATTTTTCAAGCTAGGCTTCAACAGTATGTGGACCAAGAGCTTCCAGATGTACAAGCTGGATTTAGAAAAGTCAGAGGAACCAGACATCAAATTTCAAACATTCGTTGGATCATAGAGAAAGCAAGGTGATTCCAGAAAAACATCTACTTCTGCTTCGCTTATTACTAGAAAACCTTTGATTCTATGGATCACAATAAACTTGAAAATTTTTAGAGAGATAGGAGTACCTGTCTCTTGAGAAACCTGTATGAAGGTCAAAAAGCAATAGTTAGAACCAGACATGGAAGAATGGACTGATTCAACATTGGAAAAGGAGTAAGACAGACTTGTATATTGCCACTCTGTTTATTTAAATTGTATGTAGAGTACGTCATGTGAAATGCCAGGCTGGATGAATTCCAAACAGGAATCAAGATAGCCAAGGGAAATATCAACAACCTCAGATATACAGATGATACTACTGTAATGGCTGAAAGTGAAGAGGAACTACAGAGTCTCTTGATAAAAGTGAAAGAGAAGAGTGAAAAAGCTGGCTTAAAATTCATCATTCAAAAAACTAAGATAATGGCATCCAATCCCATCACTTCATGGCAAATAGAAGGAAAAAGGGGAAACAGTAATAGATTTTATTTTCTTGGTGATTTCTCCAAAATCACTGTGGATGGGAATAGCCATGAAATTAAAAGATGATTGCTCCTTGGAAGGAAAACTATGACAAACCTAGGCTGCAGATTAAAAAGCAGAGACGTAACTTTGCTGACAAAGTTCCATATAGTAAAAGCTATGGTTTTCCCAGTATTCATGTACAGATGTGAGAGTTGGTCAATAAGGAAGGCTGAGCACTGAAGAATCAATGCTTTTGAACTGTGGTGCTAGAGAAGACTCTTGAGAGTCCCTTGAATTGCAAGGAGTTCAAATGAGTCAGTTCTAAAAGGAATCGGCCCTGAATATTCATTGAAAGGACTGATGCTGAAGATCCAATAATTGACCACCTGATGCAAAGAGCTGACTCATTGGAAAAGACCCAGAGGATAGGAAAGCTTGAAGGCAAAAGGAGAAGAGGTTGCAGGGAATTAGACGGTTAGATTTTGACTGTCTCAATGAACATGAATTTGAGCAAACTCTGGGAAACAGTCAAGGACACAGGAGTCTGGCATGCTACAGTCCATTGAATCACAAAAAAGTCGAACACAACTGAGCAACTGAATAATAGCAACAACAACAAAGATGAGGCATCATATTTTAAAGTCTAATTTTGCATCAAAATTAAATATTAAATCTATTGTATATCTAACTTTATGATATACAATATGGTAGTTCGGGGGCGAAGGAATCTTTAAATTTAATTGGTTAAATGGCTACATTTTCTAGTCTGCTTATCAAAAATAACTACATTTTAACAAAATTATTGAAGCCCTCATAGCTGAGTTTCTTTCAGTGTGGTTTTTCACACACATGTATCAGCATTGCCAAACATATTATCATACTAGATTTTAAGAACCACAGCCTCTCTCAATTACTTGAAAATTAAATTATAATAGTGGCAATAATGAACATTAAAATAAACAATTATAATGGCTTCTTTGGTCTTCATAGCTGTACTTGTGTGATCAGTCGCTTTGTGGTGTCCGACTTTCTATGACCCCATGAACTATAGCCTGCCAGGCTCCTCTCTCCATGGGATTTTTCAGGCAAGAATATTGGAATAGGTCGCCATTTCCTACTCTAGGGAATCTTCCCGACCCAGAGATCAAACCCGTGTCTCCTGCACTGGCAGGCAGATTCAGTACCACTGCACCATCTGGGAAGCCCCTAGTGATAATACCAATGCTAGAAAAGAATGCTTAGAATTTACAGCTAGAGAGATGATCAAATGCTACAGGGAAGCCTTCATCAATGCTTTCTATGGCAATGATAAAGAGTCCCAGAACTGAATGGAAAGGAAAAAACACAGAAAAAAGATGAGATGAGATCTAGTTCAAGCACAGTTTCAGTTCAGTTCAGTCGCTCAAGTTGTGTCCGACTCTTTGCGACCCCAGGCCTCCCTGTCCATCACCAACTCCCAGAGTTCACTCAGACTCACGTCCACTGAGTCCGTGATGTCATCCAGCCATCTCATCCTCTGTCGTCCCCTTCTCCTCCTGCCCCCAATCCTTCCCAGCATCAAAGTCTTTTCCAATGAGTCAACTCTTCGCATGAGGTGGCCAAAGTACTGCAGTTTCAGCTTTAGCATCATTCCTTCCAAAGAAATCCCAGGGCTGATCTCCTTCAGAATGGACTGGTTGGATCTCCTTGCAGTCCAAGGGACTCTCAAGAGTCTTCTCCAACACTACAGTTCAAAACCATCAATTCTTCGGGGCTCAGCTTTCTTCACAGTCTAACTCTCACATCCATACATGACCACAAGAAAAACCATAGCCTTGACTAGACGGACCTTAGTTGGCAAAGTAATGTCTCTGCTTTTGAATATGCTATCTAGGTTGCTCATAACGTTTCTTCCAAGGATTAAGCGTCTTGTAATTTCATGGCTGCAGTCACCATCTGCAGTGATTTGGAGCCCAAAAAAATAAAGTCTGACACTGTTTCCACTGTTTCTCCATCTATTTCCCATGGAGTGATGGGACCGGATGCCATGATCTTCGTTTTCTGAATGTTGAGCTCTAAGCCAACTCTTTCACTCTCCACTTTCACTTTCATCAGGAGGCTTTTTAGTTCCTCTTCACTTTCTGCCATAAGGGTGGTGTCATCTGCATATCTGAGGTTATTGATATTTCTCCTGGCAATCTTGATTCCAGCTTGTGTTTCTTCCAGTCCAGTGTTTCTCATGATGTACTCTGCATAGAAGTTAAATAAGCAGGGTGACAATATACAGCCTTGACGTACTCCTTTTCCTATTTGGAACCAGTCTGTTGTCCAGTTCTAACTGTTGCTTCCTGACCTGCATACAGATTTCTCAAGAGGCAGGTCAGGTGGTCTGGTATTCCCATCTCTTTCAGAATTTTCCACAGTTTAAATCGCCTTAAAAGATGCATTCACTTTCAACTGGTGTGTGTGAGGTGCAGTGGGAGAGGTGGGAGGGGGAAGGTGAGATGGATACAGCAGCAGATTAAAAGTGATCATGACAATAAAAAAGGAAATATTTGTATAATGGTATATACCTGTTTGTGTTTCTAGGGCTCTTTCCTCCACAATATGTTTTTGATAAAATTTACAACCAAAGCAAAATATCCTTTTCTAACCTATTTCAACAGGGAAAGTCTTTTAGAAGAGCACTTTGGAGCTCAAGCATGACTTTGAATAAATGAAGCCTTGGGTAGCATAGTCCCTTGTGCATGGTTCAGTTCAGTTCAGTTGCTCAGTTGTGTCCAACCCTGCGACCCCATTAATCGCAGCACTCCAGGCC